>NC_037675.1:49154907-49234418 GCF_003255815.1 Theropithecus gelada | reverse complement strand
CCGGATCTCAGCTCACTCAAGCTCCGCCCCCCCGGGTTTACGCCATTCTCCTGCCTCAGCCTCCAGAGTAGCTGGGACTACAGGCGCCCGCCGCCTCGCCCAGCTAGTTTTTTGTATTTTTTAGTAGAGACGGGGTTTCACCGTGTTCGCCAGGATGGTCTCGATCTCCTGACCTCGTGATCCGCCCGTCTCGGCCTCCCAAAGTGCTGGGATTACAGGCTTGAGCCACCGCGCCCGGCAGCTATGTTCTTTTTGCTTAGGGTTGTCTTGGCTATATGAGCTGTTTTTTGGTTCCATATGAATTTTAAAATAGTTCTTTTTCTAATTCCTTGAAGAATATCAATGGTAATTTAATGGTAATAGCATTGAATCTATAAATTACTGTGGGCAATATGGCCATTTTTATGATATTTATTCTTCCTATCCATGAGCATGGAATATTTTCCATTTGTTTGTGTCCTCTCTGGTTTCCTTGAGCAGTGGTTTGTAGTTTTCCTTGAAGAGGTCCTTCACTTTCCTTGTTAACTGTATTCTAGGAGTTTATTCTTTTTGTAGTAATTGTCAATGGGAGTCCATTCACTATTTGGTTCTCTGCTTCTCTGTTTTGGGGTGCAGGAATGCTTGTGACTTCTGCATGTTGATTTAGTATTCTGAGACTTGTTGGAGTTGCTTATCCACTTAAGGAGCTTTTGGGCTGAGACAATGGAGTTTTCCAGATATAGGATCATGTCATCTACAAAAAATACAATTTTTTTTCTTCCCTTCCTATTTGAATATGCTTTATTTCTTTCTCTTGCCAGATTGCCCTGGCCAGAATTTCCAATACTATGTTGACTAGGAGTGGCAAGAGAGAGTATCCTTGTATTATGCCGGATTTCAAGGGGAATGCTTCTAGCTTTTGCCCATTCAGTATGATATTGGCTATAGGTTTGTCAAAAATGGCTCTTATTATTTTGAGGTAGGTTCCTTCAATACCTAGTCTACTGAGAGTTTTTAACACAAAGAGATGTTGAATTTTCTTGAAGGCCTTTCCTGCGTCTGTTGAGATAATCATGTGGTTTTGTCATTGGTTCTGTTTATGAGATGAATTACATTTATTGATTTGCATATGGTGAACCACCTTGAATCCCGGGAATTAAGCCAACTTGATCATAGTGGATAAGCATTTTGATGTGCTACTGGTTTCAGTTTGCCAATATTTAATTAATAATTTTTGCATTGATGTTCATCAGGGATATTGGCCTGAAGATTTCTTTATTTTGTTGTATCTCTGCCTGGTTTGGGTATCAGGATGATGCTGGCATCATAGAGTGAGTTAGGGAGGAGTCCTTCCTTTTCAGTTGATTGGAATAGTTTCAGAAGAAGTGTTATCAGCCCTTCTTTGTATTTCTGGTAGAATTCAGCTGTAAATCCATCTGGTCCTGGGCTTTGTTTGGTTGGTAGGCTGTTTATCACTGCCTCAATTTCAGAATTCATTATTGGTCTATTCAGGAATTCAAGTTCTTCCTGGTTTCGTTTTGGGAGGGTGTATGTGTTCAGGAATTTAACCATTTCTTCTGTGTCTTTAGTTTATTTGCATAGAGTTGTTTATAGTATTTTCTAATGGCTATTTGTGTTTCTGCGGGGTCAGTGGTAATATTCCTTTTATCATTTTTTATTGTGTCTATTTGATTCTTCTCTCTTTTCTTCCTTATTAGTCTAGTTAGAAGTCAATCTATTTTATTAATGTTTTTCAAATACCAGCTCCTGGATTCATTGATTTTTTTAAAGAGTCTTTCATGTTTCTATCTTCTTCAGTTCCCCTCTGATCTTGGTTATTTCTTATCTTCTGCTAGCTTTGGGATTTATTTGCTCTTGGTTGTCTAGTTCTTTTAGTTGTGATGCTAGGGTGTCACCTGAGATCTTTCTAGCTTTTTGATGTGGGCATTTAGGGCTGTAAATTTCCCTCTTAACACTGCTTTAGCTGCATCCCAGAGATCCTGGTATGTTGTCTATTTTCATTTTCATTGGTTTCAAAGAACTTCTTGATTTCTGCCTCAATTTTATTATTTACTCAGGAGTCGTTCAGAAACAGGTTGTTCAACTTCCATGTAGTTGTGTGGTTTTGAGTGAGTTTCCTACTCTTGAGTTCTAATCTGACTGCACTGTTGTCTGAGATATCTTTTGTTATTATTTCAATTCTTTTGCATTTGCTGAGGAGTGATTTACTTCCAATTATGTGATCAGTTTTAGAGTAAGTGCCATGTGGCACCAGGAGGAATGTATATTCTGTTGTTTTGGGTTGGAAATATCTGTAGGTATCTATCGGGTCCACTTGATCCAGAGCTGATTTCAGTTCTTGAATATCTTTGTTAATTTTCTGTCTTGATGATCTGTCTAATATTGACAGTAGAATGTTAAACTCTTCCACTATTATTGTATGGAAGTCTAAGTCTTTTTGTAAGTTTCTAGGAACTTGTTTTATGAATCTAACTGCTCCTGTATTGGGTGCATATATATTTAAGATAGTTAGCTCTTCTTGTTGAATTGACCCTTTACCAGTATGTCTTTTATGATCTTTGTTGGTTAAAAGTCTATTTTGTCAGAAACTACGATGGCAAACCTTGTTTTTGTCTGTTTTCCATTTTCTTGATATATTTTCCTCCATCCTTTTGTTTTCAGTCTATACGTGTCTTTGCGTATGTGACATAGGTATCTTGAACGGCACACTCATGGGTTTTGACTCTTTATCCATCTTGCCACTGGGTTACTGTAGTTGTAATTGGGGCAATTACAATTACTGTGTAATTGTAATTTTGGGCAAATGTAACTGGGGCATTTAGCCCATTTATATTGAATGCTAATATTGCTATGTGTGAATTTGATTCTGACATCATGATGCTAGTTGGTTATTTTGCAGACATGTTTATGTTTTTGCTTCACAGTGTCATTGGTCTGTGTATTTCAGTGTTTTTTTTGTTTGTTTGTTTGTTTTGTTTTGTTTTGTTTTGTTTGTAGTGACTAGTAACAGTTTTTTCCTTTCCATATTTAGTATTTCCTTCATGAGCTCTTACAAGGCAGGCCTGGTGGTGATGAATTCCCTCAGCATTTGCTTGTCTGAAAAAAAAATGATTTATCCTTCATCTATGAAGCTTAGTTTTGCCAGATATGAAATTCCAGGTTGGAAAGTCTTTTCTTTAAGAATGTTGAAAATTGGCTCCTAATCTCTTCCGGCCTGTAGGGTTTCTGTGGCTTCTATTATTAGTCTGATGGGCTTCCCTTTATAGGTCACCTGGTCCTTGTCTCTAGCTGCCCTTAGCATTATTTCCTTCATTTCAACCTTGCAGTATCTTATGATTACGTGTCTTGGGATTTTTCTTCTCGTGGAGTATTTTACCGGAGTTCTCTGGATTTCCTGAATTTGAATATTGGCCTGTTTTTCTAGGTTGTGGAAGTTCTCCTGGATGATATCCCGAAGCATGTTTTCCAACTTGGTTCTGTTCTCCCTGTCTCTTCCAGGTATCCCTATCAGTCTTAGGTTCAGTCTTTTAATATAATCCCGTACTTCTCAGAGGTTTTGTTGATTCCTTTTCATTATTTTTTCTCTAATCTTGTTTGACTTATTTCAGCAACATAGTCTTCGAGCTCTGATATCTTTTCTTCTGCTTGGTCTTTTTCGCTATTGGTACTTGTGTTTGCATTTTGAAGTTCTCGTGTTGTGTTTTTCAGCTCCATCTGATCATTTATGTTCCTCTTTAAACTGGTTATTCTGGTTAACAGCTCCTGTAACATTTTATCATGGTTCTTAACTTCTTTGTAGTGAGTTAGAACATCATCCTTTAGCTTGGCAAAGTTCATTGTCACCCATCTTCCGAAGCTTGCTTTTATCAGTTCTTACATCTCAGCCTCATCCCCATTCTAAGTTCAGCTGAAGACTTGTTGCGATCTTTTGGAGGAGAAGAGGTCACTCTGACTCTTTGAGTTTTCAGAATTTTTGTGTTTATTCTTTGTCATCTTCATGGGTTTATCTACCTTTGATCTTTGAGGCTGCTGACTTTTGGATGGGTTTTTGTGGTGTCTTTGATATTGTTGCTTTCTGCTGTTTTCTTTTAGCAGTCAGGACCCTCTTCTATAGCACTGCTGTGGTTTGCTTGGGGTCCACTCCAGCCCTATTCACTCCAGCCCCTATTCACCAGGTGATATCTCCCATCCCTGGAGATATCACCTGTGGAGGCTGCAGACCAGCAAAAAGGGCAGCTGGCTCCTTCCTCTGGGAGCTCTTTCCCAGGGGGCCTGATGTCGGCTGGAATATTCTTGTATGAGGTGTCTGGAGACTCATGTTGGGAGATCTCACTCAGTCAGGAGGAGTGGGATCAGAAATCCACTTAAATAAGCAGTCTATCTGCCTCTTGGCAGAGTGGGTATGCTGCACTAAGGGAAATCCCCCTCTTCTGGGCTGTCCTGACTCTCCAGACCTAGCAGGCAGAAAAGACTAAGATCACTGATCCAGGATACTGCAGCCAGCCCTCCTGCCAGGGGCTCCTCTCAAGATTATCAGTGTTCTATCCATAAACCCCTGACTGGGGATGCTGAGATTCCCACAGGGAGGTCCCACCCAGTGAGGAGTGGATCAGGGTCCCACCCCATCTCACTGGCACCAGTGGCAAGGGAAAGCAGCCACTGGAGCTATGGTGATGGTGGCCATCCCTCCCCCCAGGGAACTTGGTCTTCTTAAGCAGTTTCTAGTCAGCTGTGCTGGCCTGTGGTGATACCAAACTAGTGGATTTTAGCTTGTGGAGTTCCTTGAGAGTGAGGCTGCTTGTCTCCCTGTCTTCAGCCTCCTTCCCACAAGAGTGGATGGGTCTCCTGCCTCATGGGAATTCCCAGAGCCAGAGTATGCAAATACTCTTGTGTCTCAGTGCCTGCTCAAAGTGGCCACCCATATGAGCAGTCTACCTGAGCAGCCACCATGATTCTCCACAGCTTTGTGCTTGGGAACCAAGGCTCTGGTAGCGTGGCTCAGGAGGTGACCTCCTAATCCACAGGTGGCAAGGATCTCTGGGAAAAATCTGGTTTGCAGGGAGAGGAAGCACAATTCCTCACCATCTCCCTTGGCTGGGGGAGAGAGTTCCCTATATCACCTGCAGTTCCTGGGTGGCATCTTACTCCACCCTGTTTTTGCTCACTCTCAGTGGGCCACACCAACCACCTAGTCAGTCCTAATAAGAGAGCTTTGGTACCTCAGTTGAAGATGCAGAGTGCACTCACAGTTTTTGCTTCTTAGTGGGAGTTGCAGAATGGAGCTTCCTCTATTTGAACATCTTGGCTCCACCAAATGTTTTCCATTTGTTTGTGTTGTCCCTGATTTCTTTTAGCAGTGTTTTGTAATTCTCCTTGTAGAGATCTTTCACTTCCTTGGTTAGGTGAATTTCCTAGGTATTTCATTTTCTTTGTGGTTCTTTTAAGTGGGATTTTGTTCTTGATTTCACTCTCAACCTAAACGTTGATGCTGTATAGAAACACTACTGGTGTTTGTATATTGATTTTGTATCTTGAAACTTTGTTAAAGCTGTTTAACAGTTTTAGGAGCCTTCTGGCAGAGTCTATAGGACTTTCTGAGTATAGAATCACATCATCAGCAAAGAGTGATAGATTGATTTCTTTTTTTCCTATTTGGATACCTTTTATTTATTTATCTTCCCTGATTGCTTTGGCTATGATTTCTAGTACTATTTTGAAAAAGAATGTGAGAATAGGCATAAAAACAGACATCTAGACCCAAAAAAAAAGAACAGAAAACTCAGAAATAAAGCTCCACAACAACAAACATCTGATTTTTGACAAGGTTGACAAAAGCAATGAGAAAAGAACTTTCTATTCAAGAAATGCTGCTGAGATAACTAGCTAGGACCCCTACTTTTCACCACATACAAAAATTATCTCAAGATGTATCCAAGATATAAAGGGTAGGCCTCAAGTTATAAAAATCCTGGAAAACAACCTAGGAAATACTCTTCTTGACACCAGCCTTGGCAAATAATTATCAACAAAGTCCACAAAATCTATTTTAAAAAAAACAGACAAGTGGAACCTAATTAAACTAAAGAGCTTCTGTACAACAAAAGAAACTATCAACAGAGCAGACAGACAAGCTACAGAATGGGAAAAGATTCTCAAACTACACATCCAAAAAAGTCTAACATCCAGAATCTATAGGAAACTTAAACAAATCAACAAACACAAAACACATAACCCCATTAAAAAACGGGCAAAGGACATGAACACACACTTCTCAAAAGGAGACCTACATGTGGCCAACAAACATATGAAAAAATGCTCAACATCACTAATGATCAGAGAAATGTAAATCAAAACCACAAAGAGGAACCATTAAATAGTCAATAGACAACAGACACTGGTGAGGCTGCATATAAACTGCTGATGGGAATGTAAATTAGTCCAGTCACAGTGGAAAGCATTTTGGAGATTTCTTAAAGAAATTAAAACAGAGCTACTATTGGACCCAGGGATCTCATTTTTGGGCATATACCCAAATGAAAATAAATCCCTCTACCAAAAAAACACATGCACTTGTATGTTCGTCACTGCACTATTCACAATAACAATGACATGGGATCAACCCAGTTGCCCATCAATGGTAGATTGGATAAAGAAAATGTGATACATATACACTGTGGAATACTACACAGCCACAAAAAAGGATAAAATTATGTTCTTTGTAACATTGTGGATGGATCTGGAGGCCATAATCCTAAGTGAATTAACATAGAAACAGAAAACCAAATACCATATGTTCTCACTTATAAGTGAAAACTAAACATTGAGCATACATGGACATAAATATGGAAACAATAAACACTACAGACTACTTGAGGGTGGAGGAAGGGAGGGGGAATATGTTGAAAAACTACCTATCAGGTACTGTGCTCACCTTTTGGTGATAGGATCCATACCCCAAACCACAGCATCATGCAATATTCCCATGCAATAAACCTGCATGTGTGCCACCGTATCTAAAATAAAAGTGGAAATTTGAAAAAGAAAAGAAAAAAAAGAGCAAGCTTTTAGAAATGAGGAGCAGGGTAAAGCAAAGGAATAATTGTTAAAAACGAGAATTATGGAATTTACCCAATAACTGAAGAGTTCCCTGCAAAAAAGGGAAAAACTGCGCTATCCAGGGGTTCTACATTAATAGAGGCTTACCCACACCCTCTGGCATTGAAAGTAGAGCAGCCTGAAAGATGCCCAGCAGTCTGTACAATTCCATCCAGACCTTCTGTCCCTCTGTAGAACTGGCACCTCACCTTTTCACAACTAGCAACCTTGAGCCCCCATACCCTATATGAGCCCCATGGCTTGTTTTGACCCTGTATGCCTGCTCTCAAAACCCATCCAAAGTTATTTTTTCGGCCGGGCGCGGTGGCTCAAGCCTGTAATCCCAGCACTTTGGGAGGCCGAGACGGGCGGATCACGAGGTCAGGAGATCGAGACCATCCTGGCTAACACGGTGAAACCCCATCTCTACTAAAAATTACAAAAAACTAGCCGGGCGAGGTGGCGGGTGCCTGTAGTCCCAGCTACTCGGGAGGCTGAGGCAGGAGAATGGCGTGAACCCAGGAGGCGGAGCTTGCAGTGAGCCGAGATCCGGCCACTGCACTCCAGCCTGGGTGACAGAGCAAGACTCCGTCTCAAAAAAAACAAATAAAAAAATAAAAAATAATAAAAAATAAAAATAAAAAAACAAAGTTATTTTTTCAGACATCTCTTATCTTTCAGCATTTAAGTATTTGTGGTTTTCATGATACCAGTCATCATAGTGGTGAATGCTTTGTTCTTAACAAGTTTTGTTAAGATACACTTAGCAAAGCAAACTTATATCCTTTAAAACACAAAAAGGATTGAAAACAGTATTTAGCATAGTTACTAACTTAGCACGTTCTTGACAAACAGACACATTTATATTTCTCAGAAGGGCAGTATGTGAGAGTTTAAAACCAAGTATAGAAAAAAATTTTGAAAAGCACAGTACTATTTTTTATTTACCTATGCAAATTTGTTTACAATTTTACCTATTGTTTCAGACTTACCTATGTAAATTTTTTAAATGACCCTAAATTTTAATGTTTATGGAAAATTTGTTCTCATTTTATTATACTAATAGTAATATGATGTTTGTAACTGTTTGGTCATTAGACACTATTGGTTGATAAATGCAAATAAATGTGAAAAACTATAGTGCTGCTTAAAGATGTCAATAACTAAGAGAATATCATATACCGGGGTCTGTGGCTCACACCTGTAATCCCAGCACTTTGGGAGGCTGAGGAGGGTGGATCACAAGGTCAGGAGATGGAGACCACCTTGGCTAACATGGTGAAACCCCGTCTCTACTAAAAATACAAAAAATTAACTGGGCACGGTGGATGCCTGTAGTCCCAGCTACTCAGGAGGCTGAGACAGGAGAATGGTGTGAACCCGGGAGGTGGAGCTTGCAGTGAGCCGAGATCATGCCACTGCACTCCAGCCTGGACCACAGAGCGAAACTCTGTCTTAAATAAAAAAAAAAATAGAGAGAACAGCATACAAACTAGACTTATGATAAATGCATACTATGGTTCCTTTCAAAAATAATTTATTTTAATTACTCATTGATAATTCAAGAGTATTTAACTTCCCTTTATTATGGAAATAGACAATCAGAATATTTTCCTAATTTTGTAAACATCTAATTTATCCTTAACTAAAAATCTTACTATCCCCAATTGCATTATTATATAATACAGTTTTAGAAAATCAAATGACACAATAAATATAACCTTACTCCTTAAAAATAGTTGCAATATATTTTATTATTGCCACAAGTATAAAATTTAATTGCAGATATTATGACAGATGAAAATAGCATGTGGCAAAAGATAATTCATTTTGGTCAAAAAGTACTTCCTCATAGGAAATGAAAGACCAATGCAGAGGTTCTATCCACCAAGAGGGATATATTTGCTCAAAGAATAGAAGTTAAAGAACAATAATTTACACACTGGTTTTCATTCATTATCAACTATAAATTTATAAGAATTGAGAAAGAATGGGAAGCAGAAGATATGAATTGTACATAACCAATATAGACAAAACAGAATAGAATAAAATAGTAATGTTTTTTAAAAGAGATTAACATACCTTAGAGCACGCTATTTTTCTCAGAATTTTACATACATAGTACAAAATAGCATACTATTTCTCTCAGAATTTTACATACACTGTACATAGTAGTTTAAGTAGAAACAAAAATAAAATGATTCTTCCAAATAGTTGTACCAAACCAATCTTTAAATTTTGTGTTTCTTATTTTCCTATGATACAGTCCAGGACATTGAACTATTAGTTTGGTGCAAAAGTAAACAGGAAAAATTGCAATTGCTTTTGCTTCAACCTAATATATATAAAATAATTTGATAGATAAATTTGCTAAATTCTGTTGACAATTAAAATTACATAGAACGGAGATTTTCCGTATGAGAGCTGCAGGTAAAATAATTTAATTAATTATTTCACCTTCCAGTATTAAAATCCTGAGAAAATCTATTAATTCTATTTTTCTACCTTTTTGAGTTTATCGAATCTATGGGGTTTATATAATTTTACTCTCTAGAAATGAGTCGGAAAGGAGAAAGTAATATGTAATTTTTGAAAGTGAACTATAATTAGAAAAATTGTTTATATAATGATGTTTAAAACTAGCATAATAATAAAGATTGGTGCCAAAATGGCTGACTAGAAGCAGCTACTGTCTGCCGCTCTCGCGGAGAGGAGATACAGTGGCCAGTAAACACCAGCTCTTCAATGGTCTCACCCTGGAGGAAACCTTAGGATTCATTAAGCCAGGATTCAATTCCTGGCTTAGGGAATGAGTTCTTTATCTTCTATCTGTCTGTGTATTTATATATGGTGTATGTGCGATATAAAAAAAAGCTTTAATTGGTTTAAAAATAATAAGTGCTTAAATCAAATATTTTGGCAGAAAAGTAGAAAGTGTAAAGCCTTTTGGTTCACATGATGTAAGTAATCTTTGGGAAACCGAAACAGTTTTACATGCAAGGTGTGTAAATAAAATTAAGTCTTTTTGGTAAAAGATTGTAAGAAGTCATGGGAATGTGAAATTTTTTACCTAGTTCAGAGGATTAAGGATTGCTTTAAGTTAAATAAGGTAAAGCTGAAGGTTTAGGCTAGTTGAGGAAGGTTTGTAAAAAATTAATCTTGTTAAAAAATTTTTTGTGTTAAAATATTGGCTAAAGTCAAAGGGGCATTATTCAGTTTTTCTGTAAATTAAATATTGAAATAAAAGCAGAACAGGTTTTTCTTAAAGCAAAAACCTGCTTATAATCTGCTCTTTAACAACAAATGGAAAGGGTTATAAAATGTTTATGAGAAATTTACCTTATGGTCAAACATTAAAATTGGGTAGAAATGTCTATAAGATTTAAGAATTGGGTGTGACATCAATAATGCACAAATGTAAAGATGAAATTTGGCTTATTTGGTATAAAAATCATACAGAAAATGTTGTCAAATATAAAGCAATGTTTGTCTTTCTTTGGGCTATATTTGTATTATAAATACATTATTGGTATGTGTTCCAAAATTATGGGAAACTCCTGTAATCCTGATATGACTTAGTGTATGTTATTGTTATATAAAATTATTGTATGCCACAGAGGTAAGCAATTTTTTTTTTGTCAATTATGTTTTTGACTATGGCTGTCCTAAGACGTTTTGTCATCCACAAACAATTGTCTTGTTTCGGTCTACCTGATTTCTCCAGAATTTGAAACTAGTTGTATTTTTAACTTATTGCAGTGTAGTTATTTGCATACGTGAAATAAGAATCTGTTTTCTTTTGCAACAGGGCACAATTGGGGAAACTGGTTATTTTACCAAGGCTTTGATTGGAATGGTGTGCTTTCCTTTAAGGCATCAAACTTGACTTGCAAAGCCAATGAAAGCCCCTTGAGCAAGTTGGCCTCATACCTTTTCTACACAGTCTCTCTGCAGAGTTCCTGACCTCTGAAAAGTAAACAATGTTACCTTCTGACCGACTGAGGAACCCCAGGGACCTCAAGAGGAGAGGAATGCATCCAATTTGTATAGGTATTTTTTGGGTACAAACCCATGGCTGGGCTCGGCTTTAAAAAAAAAAAAATGTCTTATCTGAGATTCCTTCTATAGAACAAAGTTACATCAAAGCCAATTTAAAAAGCCTGTGTGAAAAATAATTACTCTTGCTGCATTTTATACAGATAATTAGGCCAAGTATAACAAAGCAAATTGGTATTACCATGATTTGTCTTTGGTAAAAACGAGAAGCTGGAGAAAGAAAAATCATGTTTCAAGAACAATATGGTACACCGGTTATTAAATTCTAGTGGTCTTTAAGCTTGTTTCTGCAATTTAGACTAACCGTGCTTATTCCTATGAACCAACCAGTGATCTCTGACTGCTGCTCAGAAGAAACAAGGGATGGGTAATGTAAAAATCTTGGGGTATGTACTAGAATCCGCTAGCAACCCCACATCAGCTTGGTTTCAACCCTTGCCCAGTTCATGGAAACCTTCTAATTTAGTTAAGTTGAGATAATTTTACTAATTTTGTTTTACTGTTTTGGAATATATAGCTGTTGTACTTTTGTGTAGGAATGCAGGATAAGTTTACTAAATGTTCTCGTAAATTAAATACTTATTAATCTTCCAGATATTACCTTTTGTTAGAACTCACAGTTATGAATGGCCCTCACCATATCGATGCTTTGTAATTAAGTTCCCCTCCACTTGAACACAGGAGACACTAATATTTGGGCAGGAATATTACCACGCCTATTCAGCATGAAGAAGTTACAGAAGATGAATCTTCATCCCTCTGCCACTGTTAAGATTAAGGGTTCTCTTATAAAAGAGAGTAGGGAAATGTCAGAGGCATTTGAATCAGAGCATCTTCATCTTGAATAGAAGCTGAGTAAAATGAGACTGAGACCTACTGGGCTACATTCCCAGACAGTTAAGGCATTCTAAGTCACAGGATGAGATAGAAGGTCAGCACAAGATACAGGACATAAAGACCTTGCTGATAAAACAGGTTGCAGTGAAGAAGACAGAAAATACCCACCAAAAACACGATGATGATGTGAGTGGCCTCTGGTTACCCTCACTTCTACACTCCCACCAGTGCCATGACTGTTTACAATGCCATGGCAACATCAGGAAGTTACCCCATATGGTCTAAAAAGGGGAGGCATGAATAATTCACCCCATGTTTAGTATATAATCAAGAAATAACCATAAAAATGGGCAACCAGCAGCCCTCTGGGCTGCTCTCCCTATGGAATAGCCATTCTTTTGTTTCTTTACTTCTCTGATAAACTTGCTTTCACTTTATTCTGTGGACTCAACTCAGATTCCTTTATGTGTGAGATCCAAGAACCCTCTCTTGGGGTCTGGATACCACAGATGCCATAGGATAAGGAACCCAGTCTCTCTTTCATGTGTGCACCCATCCCCTATTCTTCACCAGGCAGGGCCCTGACTCTGGCTGCAGTGCAGCAGCCCTATCCCTGGCTGAACATTCCCATTGGCAGCACCTCTGCCTTTCTCTAGGGTAGAGCTCTCAGAGGCAACTGAGAGTTCTGCCACTACTACTGCATTGGTACTGCCCTCACTGCCCTTGGACAGGAGGAAGAACAAAGCCTGAGTGCTTTACTCACAGCTAAAGCACACCACACCTGCCTTATGGAGAAGAGGCCAGTCTATCTTCCTTGTGAGCCTCCCACACCGCTTGCTCATCACCAGGCAATGCCCCCTGGCTTGGGCCCACAATGCAACCATTGTACCATGGGTTGATTGTTGCCATTGGCAGTGGCTCTGCGTTTCTCTGGGGTGGAGCCCTAAAAGACAAGTGAAAGGCCTTCTGTCACTGCCACGGCCATGGATCCTTCCCCTCTGCCCCAAAGCTGGAGAGGAAATAAAAAGCCTCAGCTCACCCCAGGGCTGTGGTATGCAGCCCAGGAATGCCAAATCAAAATCTGTGGTGAACACTTGAGTGGGAGAGGAGCGCACACTATCAGAGCACTGAGAGGAAGCACAGCGGCAAATGCGAGGAAATGGAGGAGCTGCATGGCTGAGCAAGAGCCCACTACACTTTAGTACCCTCTATAAGAGCAAATCCCAAATTTCAAAACCAAATATACTTTGCTGATATACTCCACCCCTGTGAAGCCAAGGACAGGAGTTAGATCACAAATAAAGACCCTGCACAATCGCTTGACCCTCTGAAAACATCCAGAAACGAAGTCAACTGACTATACTCAAATTATACCACAACGGAAGGAACATCAACCCACACAGATGAGAAAGAACCAGCACAAAAATGCTGGTAACTCTAAAAGGTAGAGTGTCTTCTTATGTTCAGGCAATGACACTGGCTCTCCAGCAATGTTATTTAAACAGAAGAAAATGACTGAAATGACAGACATAGAATTCAGAATCTGAATGACAATGAAGAGCACTAAGATTCAGGGGAAAGTTGAAACCCATTCAAAGGAGTCTAAGGAATCCAGGAAAACAATCCAAGAGATGAAAGACAAAATAGCCATTTTAAGAAAGACCTAATCTGAGCCAATAGAGCTGGAAAACTCACTACAACAATTTCATAATAAGATTGGAAGTATTAACAATAGAATAGACCAAGCTGAGGAAAGAATCCTAGAATTCAAAGACAAGATTTTTAAATTAATTTAGTCAGACAAAAATAAAGAAAAAAGAATTTTAAAAAATGAATAAAACCTCCAAGATATATGGGATTACATAAAGATCAACTCAACAACCCTTTGGCATCCCTGTAAGAGAGGGAAACAGAGCAAGCAACTTGGAAAACATACTTGAGGATATTGTCCAAGAAACCTCACTAGAGAGGTCAACCTACAATTCAGGAAATTCAGAGAACCCGTGTGAAATACTGTACAAGACAACCATCCCACAGACACATAATCATCATATTCTCCAAGGTCAATGCATATAAAAAAAATTAAAGGCAGCTAGTTAGAAGGGGCAAGTCACCAAAAAGGGAACCCTTCCAGCTAACTGCAGATTTTTCAGCAGAAACCCTATAAGCCAGAAGATACTGAGTCCCTATATTCAACATTCTTAAGGAAAAAAAATTTCTACCAAGAATTTATATCCAGCCAAACTAAGCTTCCTAAGCAAAGGAGAAATAAAATTATTTTCAGACAAGCAAATGCTAAGGGAATTCATTACCACCAGGCCTGCCTTACGAGAGGTCCTGAAGGGAATGCTTTCGTGCAAATGAAAGACCATTATTGACCACCACAAAAGCACAAGTACATAGATGATCAACACTATAAAGCAAATACACAATCAAGTCTACATAACAACCAGCTGATAAAAGGAAAACACACCTGAATTAAATTTAAAGGAGATTAATTGAGCAATTAATGATTCACAAATCAAGCAGCCTCCTGTGTCACAGTAGGCTCAGAGACTCCAGCTCAGCCAAATGGTGGAAGAAGATTTATGGACAAAAAAAGGAAAGTGGCATGATTTTAAATGAGATACAGAAATAGCTCAATTGGTTACAGGTTGACTTTTGTCTATTTGAACATGGCTGAAACAGTTGGCTATATTTGATTGGCCAATGCTCAGTGACTGGCACAAGTGTAGGCTATGGTCTGTTCACAACAATGTACAGAAAAACCTTTAGGCTGAACTTAAAATATGTAAGGAGGCAGCTTTAGGCTAAACTTGACTTAGCAATTCCCTCCTTTTGGTCATCTTCTTTGACAAATTGACCAAAACTTTAGTCACCAATGTCATCAACACATTTATAAATGGACTTATTTGACCTTGAGGCACACTGGGAAACAGTAGAACAGTGGGTTTTGCAAGGTAGAAACAAGGACTAAGTAGAGGGTACCTCCTTATGCTGGAATATCTTGTTTACATGAGAAAGACAAAACCTGGTCTGTTCTAGGATCGATGTGTTTCCTTAACGTCTCAGTTTGATTATGTCACATTTAGCATCAGCAACTCCATTTTGTTTTTGTCTGGTCTATTGGGGCCCAGTGCATGAGTTCAGTCCAAAACAATGGCCTCCTGCCATTTGGTTGAACAACTGCCTTCTTTTGGTCAGATTCTCACTTAGGTGAGCGTGTGACCAATCTTGGTGCCTTAGTGCCACTCTTGGCTACTATCATGCTGAGTTTCCAGTCTCAGCATGTTAATTCATAGGTTACTGTGTCCTCATGGTCACACATTTCTTTCAGCTCTTGTCGCTCCAGTTGAAGAGAGAGCATTTGATATTCTAGCAATGGCTGCATGCAAACATTCAAAACGTTTGAGAGAATACAGTGTACCAGGGAGACTACTGTTATGACTATCAGAAGGATAATACCAAGAGTTTGGATTATGCTTCTTACCCAGGGTCCCCATGAACCAAACCACCTAAAATCAAATAAATCAAAGAATAAGCTAGATAAAGAATCTACTAACTTAACTAAACAGTTTTTCATTAATCCCCTACAACTGCATCTCTGTAATACCCGATGTGATGTATTTCTCCATAGGCAACAACTGCCAGTAGCTGTACAGATACTTTCCTGTTCAGCTAGTAAGCAATCTGGAGCAATTCTATTATTTAGCATAACTTCTTTCCCAAGAGAATTTAAAGTCTGTTGTATAACCATAGCCTTTATAGTAGAATCTACCACAGAGCTTATCATAAGGGGTACATTTTTAATTATCACCTCTTTTACTCCAAACCATGGAAAAAAGGATCAAACAAATGATGCCTCTCTAGAAGAGGAAAGGCCTCCTGGCAACGTTCTCTTTAACCCATGATGTGGGTTAACAAGAGTGAACCAGTATTCAGTTTCTGACTGGTATAAGGCAACATATGTTCCAGTAAAGTTTCTCACCTACATTAGGCCTTCATCTTTCGTTAAGGTATTAGATTATCCATGTATAAGGCTGGCTGCAAAATCATTCACAAATAAAATTATACCTTATGAGTGCACACAATAGGCCCCCTTTTCAATTCTTTTGTTCATAGAGGCATTAGCAAGGGGAAAGTTTTCAAAGATAAGTCTCATGATAGTGGAGAAGCTTGTATGCATACTAAAAAATCTAAAAGAAATGGATAAATTCCTAGAAAAATACAAACAACTGATACTGAATCAGAAAGAAATTGTACCACAGATCAATAAATAGTTCCAAAGTTGAATCAGTATTAAAAAACCCACCGACCAGAAAAACCTCCAGACCAAATGGATTCACAGCCAAATTCTACCAGATGAATAAAGAGGAGCTGGTACCAGTCCTACTTCAAGTATTCTAAAAACCCAAGGAGGAGGCACTCCTCCTTAACTCATTCTATGAGGCCGGCATTATTCTGATACCAAAACCTGGCAAAGACATCATGAAAAAAGAAAACTTCAAACCAATAACCCTGAAGAATATAGATGCAAACATCCTAAACAAAACACTAGCAAACCAAATCCAGCAGCATATTAAAAGCTAATCAGCCACAATCAAGTAGGCTTTATTCCTGGGATGCAAGGTTGTTTCAACAAACACAGATTAATCCCAATGTGATTTATTACATAAACAGAACTAAAAACAAAACCACATGATCATCTCAATAAACACAGAAAAGGCTATTGATAAAATTCAGTATTCCTTCATATTAAAAACTCTCAACAAACTAGGCATCAAAGGCACATTCCTCAAAATAATAGGAAATATCTTCAACAAACCCACAGCCAACATCATACTTAATGGGCAAAAACTGAAAGCATTCCACTTGAGAACCAAAACAAGACAAAGATGCCCCCTCTCATCACTCATATTCAATATTGTACTAGAAGTCCTAGCCCAGGCAAAGACTTCATGATGAAGTCTCCAAAATCAATTGCAATAAAAACAAAAATTGGCAAATGAGACCTAATTAAACTAAAGAGCTTCTGCACAGCCAAAGAAACTATCAACAGAGTAAACACATGACCTACAGAATGGGAGAAAACATTTGCAAACTATGCATCTGACAGTGGTCTGATATCTAGAATATATAAGAAACTCAAAGAAATCAACAAGGAAAGAAACAAAAACAAACAAAAAATAACCTCATTAGAAAATAGTCAAAGGACATGAATAGACACCTCTCAAAAGAAGACAAACACATGGCCAAAAAGCATATGAAAAAATTCTCAATTTCACTAATCACTAGGGAAATGGGAATTAAAACCACAATGAGATATCATCTTACACCAATCAGAATGGCTATTATCAAAAAGCCAAAAAATAACAGATGTTGATGACGTTGCAGAGAAATGAGGATGCTTATACACTACTAGTGGGAATGTAAATTAGTTCAGTCACTATGGAAAGGAGTCTGGAGATTTCTCAAAGAGCTTAAAATAGAACTACCATTAGACCCTGCAATCCCATTACTGGGTATATGCCCAAAGAAATATAAATTGTTCTACCATAAAGACATATGCATACATATGTTCATCACTGCCCTTTTCACAAGAGCAATGACATGAAATCAACCTAGATGCTCATCAGCGGTGGACTAGATAAAGAAAACCTGGCACATATTTACAATGGAGTACTATGCAGGTATTTTTTTAAAAAATAATATCATGCCCTTTGCAACAACATGAATGGAGCTCAAAGCCACTATCTTAAATCTATTAATGCAGGAACAGAAAACTAAATACTGCATGATGGAGCTAAACATTGAGTACACAAACACACAAAGATGGGAACAATAGACACTGGCGCCTAGTTGAGAGTAGAGGATGACAGGAAGAAGATGATTTTAAAAACTACCTATTAGGTGTTATGCTGATTACCTGTGTGACAAAATTACCAGTACACCAAATTCCTAATACACACAATTTACCACACAACAAACATGCACATGTATCCCTTGAACCTAAAATAAAAGTTAAAAGAAAAAAAATAAAATTAAAATAGCAAATACTAGCCACTAATAGAATATCTTACAAATAATTAAAGAATAAAATAGAAAAAGATTTTATAAATACAGTCAAAGGGAGTAAATGCAATGAATATTAAAAAGACAAATACATTAAATAATAGAGAAAGTTCTCAGATTGGTCTAAATATTAAATCTATACACATCGTATAAGAGCAGACCTAACCATTATAGGATTATATCACTATGAAACAAAACGGAATGAGATACTTAATGCAAATAAATTCATGAGGATACCTCCATAAGATATACTCATTGAAATTATGTTATTGAAGATGTAAGGTTATAGGAAAACTTGAAATAGAATAGGTAAAACAGATATTCTAAAAATTATACATTATATATGGGCCGGGTGCAGTGGCTCACGCCTGTAATCCCAGCATTTTAGGAGGCTGAGGCAGGCTAATCACCAGGTCAGGAGATCGAGACCATCCTGGTCAACATGGTGAAACCCCGTCTCTACTAAAAATGCAAAAATTAACTGGGCATGGTGGTCCTCACATGTAGTCCCAGCTACATGGCACACTGAAGCAGGAGAACCGCTTGGGCGGAGGTTGCAGTGAACCGAGATCACGCCACTGCACTCCAGCCTGGTGACAGAGTGAGACTCTGTCTCAAAAAAAAAAAAAAAATTATACATTATATATATAGATATTTCATTATATAAAAATATTTACTTACATATTAGAGATGGTTAAATATAGAGACATATAGTGATATAACAACAAAACCAGCAAAGACACACACCAAAATATTAATGGTAATACTATCTGAATAGTCATAATATCTGAATTATGTGATCGGTGATAATCTTCAAATTTTTGGTAGTTTTCAAACTGTGCCTCAATGTTTGTTTTTATAAAAGAGGAAAAGGCATGAAAAACACAAGTTTCCTTGTTTCCTTTTGTTAAAAAAAGAACAAAATGACTAATTATTTGAAGAAAGAATTATATCATTATTACCTGAACTCAAAATTCACTGACATTATTTTGTTTTGTAGAAAAATATGACCTAATATTGAAACAATTTGAAAGAAAAAAAATTACATGTTGTCTTTTTGCCACACATTTTTGTTTCTGAATGTTTGGAAAATTTGGATTCCATAATATATATTGAATTAACTGAACCCTCTAACTTGATCAAGATCTCTAGAAATCATATAATCATGTTGAGATTTGAATTTTGATTTGAGGAACTGAATTTGCCTTGAAGATCTCTTCCTGCTTCAGATAGAGTTCCCATGTGAAAGATCATCAAAAAATATAGTAATAATAATCATGTTATAAAATATAATTTAATACAGACCACTTCTTTCAGAATTGCCTATACTCAAAAGATAAGTCATGTATAAACACTAATGTTTGAGGACCATTACTTGAGAGTTTCCAAAGGTCTTGCCACTCCATCGTCTTACTGAAGAACTCTAATTTTATTTAGTTGTCCTAAAATATTTTTAGAGGGCTTTTTCAGAAAACTTGGCAGGGCCTCCAAATAGATTTGGAAATGAATCTCATTAAAAGATACAGATCACAATTATCTAAGTAGATTTTACTGCCGACACTAGTCCTTTTGTGCCTTTTGTTGATGTTTTGATGTTATTTGGAAGCTCTTCTAGGATTCAGAGCATCAATCAGCGTACAGGTGATTCTAAGTTTTTAACTATGGAAATATATCCCCCCCCCAAAAAAAAAATATCTTCTATATGCCTTCTTATATTTGTACAAAGGAATAGTCACTGTAAATGAAGAAATTTCTGTGACAAAAATTTTAACAAAAGAGCCTCCTAATAGTTCACTATTTCTTCACTATCTCCTTAAAGCAAATTGTCGAGAGTAGATATGTGGCATGCTTGTCTATTCCAGATAAATTGAAAGGAAGTTTAATGTAGTCTTTGTACCCAAACTTCTTTGAAGTCTTCTATTTTCAGAGAATATGGAAAACTCATATGGGCATTTGGCTCCTACCTCCAAGACAATCCTAGATATACAACATAAATAAAAAGACACTGATGGATCAAAAAACAAAATGTAAAATTATGAACTTTTGGCAAAGAAGAAAGTCATTGTTTCTCCATGTGTGTGAAAATGGGCAGTTCAGATAAGTTCATTGGACATCCTAGATGGGGAATGCTTGGGGGATCTTTTCTCTTACCTATTTACTAGGCAGGTCAGTGCCTCCTTAAAACTGGAAAGATAGCTGTGATAGTCAATTTTATATATCAACTTGGCCAGGTCATCGTAACCAGTTATTTAATCAAACCAAACCTACTAGGTGTTGCTGGGAAAGTATTTTATACATGTAGTTAAGATCTACAATTATTTGACATTAACTGAAGGAGATTATCCTCAATAATGTGGGTGAGGATCATCCAATCAGTTGAAAGGTTTAAGAGGAAAACTTGAGGTTTCCCATAGAAGAAGAAATTTTGCCTCAAGACTACAGCATTAACTGCTGCCTATTTTCAGTATATCTGACTGCCTTAAGAATTTTGACTTGCCAGCCCATACAACCTCATAAGCCCACAACCACATGAGCCATTTCCTTATACTAAATGTCTCTCTGCTTGACCCTTTATATATAAAGTTTTTATATAGTTTTAACATTTTATATATACACAAAAGATTTAAAAATTCAAGTTTTATATAATCTTCTATATATGTATACAAGATAAAAACAATCCAGAAAGATTTATCAATATGCACACATACATCTAGGTAAATTATAAATTATAGTGAAATTCAAGCAAGCGTATCTAAAATACCATGACATTTCCCAAAGCTTCTAGAGAAAGCTTCTGCCCTAAATGAGCAAGCAACTGATTGACATGAGGAATCACTTACACTGCAGGCAAAAAAACCAGTGTTACATCGTTTTCAAGTGATTAAGGAAAAATAAATAAATGCCAGAATTTTATACTGGCAAACTAGTTTTAAATAAACATATAAAATTATTTTCAATAACACAAAAAGTCTCAAAAGTTTTACAACAAAAGAACCTAAGAACCTAATTGAAATTATAAATGGAGGAAATAACCAAAAAAGGATGGTGATAAATCTAAGAGGATGCTCAAACATAAATTGTGCGTAAGGATCAGTGAATAACTTACTGAATTATGCTATTATCTAAATGTATAATAAACAAAAAATATTCAAAAGAATACGCAACTAAATAAAACAATACCAAATGACGGTTTTGGAGGTTGGAGTACTGAGGGAACAATCAGGAAATGAATATATGCCAGGCATTTTGACAGGAAGGAAATTTTCATTATGTCAAGAAAGTAACAGAGAAAAATGTTTCAAATGACCTTTGTAAATGAGATGTTAAGTGAAGCGCAAAAAGTCAAACATAAAATTTGCATATGTACAGAAGAATATCATATCTATTCATTGATTAAAATAAATGTAAATAAGTTAAATTCACTTACCAAAAGAGAAACCCTGATAATTTGTAAAAACAAGATCCAGCGTTATGTAACAACGAAGAACACATTTTGAAAGAGGACAGTGGTAGATAAAGAAAGGTTGATAGTAAAGGAATGGAAGAAGATATGCAAAGATAACCTAAGGAAAGCAAAAGTATAACTTTTAACACTAGGTGAAACAAAATTTATTTTAATGGAATTGTTTATTATTTATAATTGCTAAAACATCATAAAGGACCAATAATGTAAGAGGCCACTAAATATAAAACTTTTATAAGTAAACATTGGAGAAAATCTTTGTGATCTTGATGGCACAATTTTCTTTGACAGGTCATAGGAATCACTAATCACCAAATTAAAAATTTAGAGTATATTAAGAACTTCCGCAATTCAGTTAAAATAATAAACAAATACTTTCAATAAAACAAATAGGCCACATCTTAAATGGACATGTCAAAAGAAAAAATATAAGAATGGCCAGTAAGATTATGAAATATTGTCCAACATCATTAGTAATCAAGAAAATCAGCTAAAACTACAATAAGATGCTACATCAAATCCACTAAAATGGCTAAAATTAAAAAGATTGATAACACCAAATGTTAGCAATGATTAGCAGCAACCAGACTCTTACATTTATGTAAAATATCCTAATATTTTTTAAAACAGTCATTAAACAACTATTATATGACTGGGCAATTCCTCTCCTATATATTTACACAAGAATTATTTTTAATATATAAAAAGAAGACTTTAAAAAGATGTTCATAGTAGCTTTATTCATATTGACTCTAAATGAAAAGAGCTTAAATGTCAATCAATAAGAGAATGAATAACAAAACTGTGGTGCATTCATTTAATTAATACTATCTAGCAATAAATGGAACAATTTACTAATATATACAACAGTATACATGATTCTCAAAAAAGTATATTGAACAAAAGATGTAAATATAAAATTAACATACTGTATAATATATCTTTGTGTGTCTACTACCTCAAGTGACATATTAACAACTTCAGACAGGAGAAGAACAATCTTATCAGATAGGGAAGGGTTGTTTCTGCTGACAAGAAAGGCTGAGTGGAACTTAGACTTCAGATACTGAGAAGTATCTGATTACACCAAAGCACCACATATCAATTCTTAGAGTCCCACTCTTTTCCAACAGATATCCTAAATTTAAATAAGATATTTTCAGAAGCAATCAATTCAACTTATTTTGTAATTTGGCAACCCAAAGAATCAGACTCTTTCCCTGATTCTTCGTATAATAGCATTGTGCCTTCAAGAGACAGATTCTACTAAGAGGCAACATGGATCTCTCGTCCTCTGACAATTCATTGAGAAAGAATTTTAGGCCCTACTCTAATCATTTTATTTTTCCTATAAGAGTGCTAAGTAAGTGGAAAAGAGCCTAACACACAGTCTTATATTACATGTTACATGATAAGCACTTTATTCTAAGCAACTACTAACAACTACACATAAAAATATAAGTACCTCTTTCACAACTATGGACTATGTGCTGGGGCATTGTCTTGTTCTCTGATATTTAATTCTGGGATCTATCTAGAAAGATATTTATTACTTTCAAACCCAACCAGATCAATTTAGCAATTTAGGCCTTCTCTTTTCTTGAGATCCTCTGGCCTTCCATATCTCCGTGTAATATTTAATCTATCCGTCTGTGTTCTGTACCAAAAAAAGATAATCCCTTCTAGCTGATTTAGGGATTTATTGCAAGGTAGTAAGTAGTTTAAAGGATTTCTGAAAGGGCTGATGAAACATAATAGAGTGTGAATTGGTAGGAATGCACCAAAAGCCACCCCACAGAATTTGATCTTCAACTGTTGCTCTAACCCAGATCAGGAGGTTGCCTGACAAGTTGGGAAGCCACTTCTACGGTATTCTCTGCTACAATGAATCCTTTCATTAGATGAATTAAATTATATTTGATTGCTAAATGGCATAAAAAGAACACAGTGTATAACTGCATTGGTTTATAAGAAAGTTTCTCAGTTTGTTCACATTTTATACTAAGTAATAACATCTGAAGGCACAGTACACTAATACAGTCTATGCAGCAAACACCAATAGTTGTCACGTTCTCCCTAAACATGATATCCATTCACCATCACCTTTCTCCTGGGCCCAGTTTGCCAAGCACCCTTGGAGGTGTTTAATATGAAGTTTGAACTGTATTAGAGTTTGAATTTCCTATTTTATTATGTCAGATTGGCCAAAACATAGGGGATATGCATTTTATTTCACCTAGAGATAGGAGAGGTTTATGGAAAGCCCAAGACCTGAAGTGAGAACAAAATTATTTGCCTTTTGATTGAACCTTACTGCATACATCTCATTCAACAAACCATTTAACTTCAATGATAGGCTTTCCAACTCTTCACTTGTCTCTGATATAATTATACAACTATAGCCATAGCTTCATTATTGGCAAGGTGTACTTGCCCTCATCTTGCCACTGAACTTGAGCATGGAATTTCTCTGGCTAATGAGAAGTTAGTGTAAATTACTTAAGCAGAGTCTCAAAATGTATTTGTGGAGTTCAGTTTGCCTTCTTCAACCCTGGTGATTCACCATGAGAAGAAAATGACCCCAGCAAGCCACTGGTCTTCTACCTGGATCACAGAATAAGATGCATGGAGATGGGCACATGCACTGGGTGATCGCTCAACCCAGAAGATTGAGCATCATAAGGAGCATACCTGAATCCAATCTGTAGTGTACAGTTGGAAGCCTGGAGTCTAGATGTTAGAGTACATCCTTGACCAGCCACAATGCAGTCACCCCATGGCCATGAGTATGAAAATCAATTGCTACTGTTTTATACCACTGATTTTTAGGGTGACTTGTTACACAGCATTACTGTAGCAATAGCTGACTGATACACATTAATATTTTAATTATAGCTTAGCCAAACTAACATATTTTAGACACGACATAGTTGAAAGATGTTAAAACTATTATCGAAGAAATAATTAGAAAATGATAATTTTTATAATTGAAATAAAATATATATTAAGATCTAACACATCTAACAATACATTTTTTTTAACCTTGCAAAAATCTTTCTTACTTTTGCAGAATATTTCTTTTTGTTGTTAGTTTAAGGCTAGTTGAAAGCATATTCATAGAGGGGGAAAATCAAATCTAAACTAATAGAAGTAGGTCTATGGAGGAAATTCAATGTTTGCTAGAATGAATTTTATCAAAAATAGTCTAAGTAGAACTCATTAATTACATCAATTATGAAAAACATTTATGAAATACAAATATGTGTAAATTCCATGTATAAATTAAATTTCAGATATTATCTCATTTGGTCCCTATTGTAATGTTAAGAAATTCTTTTTTAATAATTATTCCTCTTTTACAGATAAGACCAAAGTAAAGTTTCTTGTTGAAAATATTTATAAACAAAATTTACTTAGTAACTATTTAAATAAAATGTGCTTGTAATAAGTTAAATCAATATAATACAAATATGTAAACATTTGGGAATTGATAATATTATGTTCCCTCACCATTTTAAACCAGCTATTTGGCTGGGCATGGTGGCTCACGCCTGTAATCACAGTACTTTGGGAGGTCAAGGTGGGCAGATCACTTGAGGTCAGGAGTTTGAGACCAGCCTCGCCAACATCGTGAAACCCAGTCTCTACTAAAAATACAAAAATTAGCCCAGCATGGTGGTGTGTGTGTGCCTGTAATCCTAGCTACTCCAGAGGCTGAGGCACAAGAATCACTTGAACCTGGGAGGCGGAGGTTGAAGTGAGCTGAGATTATGCCACTGCACCCCTTCCCCGGGCGACAGATTGAGACTCCATCTAAAAATAAAAATAAAAATATAAATAAACCAGCCATTTTAGCCACTTTCCTAAAATCCAATACTCTACATGTGTCAGGGTGATAATGGGTAAAATTTCCAAGGTAATTGATCAAGTTTCCCTTAAATATTTCCTAGAAAAACACTTCAAAGAATATAATGCTTCACCTTTAAAATGAAGACCAAAAAATCCACCTATTGAAATTGGTTCCCTCAAAAACATGAGTGCCCCCTAATGTACAGAAAACATATTTTAACGAAATAAATACTGTTGAAGTCCTTACTCCTCTTTATTGCAAGATGACATAAGTGATTTAAAGTTAAAAAATACATAAAATTAATTAAATTTTGAAATTTATGAGAAAGTTGTAAAACCTGAAAGGCAAATGACTGCAGATAGCAAGAGCAGAGTAATAGCAAAGAAAAAAAAAGAGCAAGTTATATAGGACTAGCATATTAGGTGTGTGTGATCTAAGAACAGTGAAGTCCTTTGCCTTTGAAATGTGACTACAGCCCTGTCATGCGCTAATACTCCACAGGGCAGCAGAATGATTGGAGTGAATATTAACTCAGACAGTTCTTGGGAGTCTCTATTTAGCAACAGTTGTATGACTAGCACAAACCTAATATTGTAGAACAGGATAGAGAGTGAGACACCACATAATCTTTTGGTCATAGGGCACTGTTACATAAATGCATCTGTGTTGTTCATTTGAAGACTGCCAGCAACAGTTTATTAGATTTAAACAAAAGGGCTAAAGTCAAAACTACACAATATGCAATTGTAATAATCTTCCCTTACATTCCATTCAGGTGTGTTAGTGTGAGGCATCAATCCATCTGTTAAACTCACATTTATATTTCACAGTTTGTATTTCCTTGTAAAGAAATATATCATAATTCTTAGGATCAAAAGTTTGCAGAACTACAGATCCAGGTGAAATTCTCAACTAAGTTATTTAGTACTGATCTGAACTAAGCAAATATCAGCTTTAGAAACAACTGTACAGTCTTCTAAGAGTGTTTGGAGATATGTCAACTAATATATATTAAACCATTAAGCCCTTAAGATAGTAATTAAAACTTGGTAAGTACTGAGTATATGTCATTTTTTATTGTCAATATTATTGATCCATTTTCTTAGGCTTTTTCTGTTTTTCTCACTTTAAATTTTAGAACACTTAGTTTGAAGACACATATGTCTAATGTGCTTAGTGAAAATATGAGATGGACAGGAATGATGACAAAAATTGGGAGACATGGAATCATTGAAAAAAGAATGTCAGTATGATAGCCAGTAAGATTTTGCTGTGCTCAGAAAGTTAAGCTGGTGTAGCAGTTTAACCAGTCTAGAAATCAATCAGAGAACATGGCTTGTTCCTCCTGCTGCAGACAGTAGAAAACTATTACTGTGTTCATGTAGATCAGTGGACTTACATTCTCTAATATTTTCTAAAATTTCCTACACTATACATCCTTATCAGTTCAGGCTGCTGTAACAAAATACCATAGCCTGGATGCGTTATACACAACAGAAATTCATTTCTCACAGTTCTGGAGGCTGGAAGTCTAAGATCAGGGAGCCAGCATGGTTAGTGCCCTCTCTGGATTGCAAACTGTGTACCTATTACATCTTTCCAGGGTGGAAAGAGGGGGGAAAGAGAACTAGCCACCTTGCTGGTCTCTTCTTATGAGGGCACTCTCCTGACCTAATTACCTCTAAAAAGCCGTCACATTAGTAGGAGGTTTTATCATGCAAATTTTGGGGGAACACGGTCTATTGCACAGCTTAAAATCACATGTATAGGAAATATAGTCTAAGGACCGGGAGCGGTGGCTCACGCCTGTAATCCCAGCACTTTGGGAAGCCGAGGCAGGCGGATCACTAGGTCAGCAAATCGAGACCATCCTGGCTAACACAGTGAAATCCCGACTGTAGTAAAAATACAAAAAATTAGCCGGGCATGGTGGTGGGTGCCTGTAGTTCGAGCTACTCGGGAGGCTGAGGCAGGAGAATGGTGTGAATCCGGGAGGCGGAGCTTGCAGTGAGCCGAGATGGCGTCATAGCACTCCAGCCTGGGTGACACAATGAGACTTCGTCTCAAAATAAATAAATACATAAATAAATAAATAAATAAAATATAATTTAAAAACATTCATTAGAATAGTTCAAAGTCACATATTATTGATGCAAAAATCATATATTATATTGATTCAAAATTATCAGTATAACACATAACCAAAAGGAAAGAAACATGATTTATTGCAAAATAATTAGTTGTTATAAAAGACCTTATGAAGTCATTACATTCCTGCACCTTCTTAAGGTAAGTGTGAACATAAGAGAAGGAGCTTAATATAACTAGTTCAGGAAAATAAAAAAAGAGAGGTGTGTCCAGATACTAAAATAAAAACTGTATTAAGCTAATTAATAGTTATCAGTAAGATAGCTAATAACAGTAATAAATAACAGTACAGACCAGTATTGTCTAATATGATAACCCCTAGCCTGATGTGATTATGGAACATTTAAAATGTGGTCAGTGCTACTGAAAATTGAATTTTTAATATTATTTAATTTTAGTAAAGTTAGATTTATATTAAAAACTAAGAAAATGTACAATATCTCAGTAGTGTTTACACTGATTAATTATAGGTTTGGATTACAATTAGGAGATGCACTGTGTTAAATATAGTACATAATTAAAATTATTTTTCCTACTTTATTCTACTTTTTGTAATGTGGCAACTAAAACATTTCAAATGATAAATGTGACTTACATTTGTATCTCCATAACACAATGTTGCTCTTGTCAAAGTGAGTGCTAGACCTCTGAGCACAGTAGCAGGATAAAATTGATTAATGATAAATTATCTCTCTAATTTGTTTCAATATGTGATTTTTATAACTGAGATACATTATTTCAATATGTGATTTCTGCAACCTAGGTTTGTGCATGTTACAAAATTGCATACTTACGTGTGTGCATATACCTATACATATAATTTTAAAACAATCGTTATTCATGAAATTCAGTGAGAATTCTCAATTTTATGTGTTCTATTGAAGTCGCTTAAAGTGTGTTAAAAGGAATCTCATGTTTCGTGTGCTACACAGACCCATCAGTAACTTACTTTTGCCAGAACTAAACTGTAACCCTGACAGCCTTTCAACCAAATATGTTCTTGGAAATTCCAGAGCAATTTGACTTTCTTCTTTCCAAAGAAATGTATGTAAGTCTTAATAGCATCAAACACCTTGCATAATTAGATTGATTAAAGTGTACTTTGCACCCTGAAAACATTGATTTTTAGCTCAATTAAATTTTTCAGAAAATTTTGGCTAACAGTGTTCTTCCTCTCTTTCAAATAAATTAATTACCCAGTCCAGCTTTGTAAATTAAACCAAAATTTAAAAAAAGTAATCATCGTCTCATTTTAGCAGCCATTCAAAGAAAAGCAATCTACTTGGATTTATCTAACTTCTGCAAAAATAAGAGCTGTAAAAATGTTTGATGCTCAAGCTACTTTTAAATAACATATGTTTGCTTAAATATCTCATGACAATTCTTGTTACTATATGATTGATCTTATTTTCTAGCAGCTTATAAAGGATATTATTTAACTGTACAAATATATAAAGATATCTGAAAGATATATCATATCATTTTGTGATATTTGAATTATGATACTTAATTTTTCATTTAATGAATCAAAATTTTTAAAATAATTTTATATAATAAAAAATTAAATATGCATTAAAAACTCATCTAAATTCCAATTTCAAATGAATGCAATTACCATTGCATAATTTATTTTTTGTTGCTGACACTGTAATATGCTTTGGCTGTGTCCCCACCCAAATCTCATCTTGAATTGTAGTTACCATAATCCCCATGTGTTGTAGGAGGGACCCAGTGGGAAGTAATTGGATCATGGAGGTGGAGCTAGGAAGATATGGGGAAATTTGGAACTTCCTAGAGATTTGTTGAATGACTTTGATCAAAATACTGATAGTGATATGGACAATGAAGTTCCAGCTGAGGTGGTCTCACATGGAGTTGATGAACTTGTTGGGAACTAAAGCATAAGTGATTCTTGCTATGCTTTATCACAGAGACTGGCAGCATTTTGCACCTGTCCTAGAGATCTGTGGAACTTTGAATTTGAGAGAGATGATTTAGGGTATCTGGTAGAAAAAATTTATAAGTTGCAAAGCATTCAAAACTAAGCAGAGCATAAAAATTTGGAAAATTTGCAGCCTGATGATGCAATAGAAAAGAAAAACCCATTTTCTGGGGAGAAATACAAGCCTACTGCAGAAATTTGCATAAGTAACATGGAGCTGAATGTTACCCACCAAGACAATGGGAAAAATGTCTCCAGGACATGTCAAAGACCTTTGTGGCAGCCTCTCCCATCACAGACCTGGAGGTCTAGGAGAAAAAAATGGTTTCATGGGCTGGTCCCAGAGCCCCCAGTGCTGTGTGCAGCCTAGGGATTTGGTGACCTACATCTCAGCTGCTCCATCCATGGCTAAGAGGGACCAAGATACAGTTCAGGCCATGGCTTCAGAGGGTGCAAGTCCAAAGCCTTGGCAGCTTCCAGGTGGTGTTGAGCCTGCAGGTGCACAGAAGTCAAGAATTGAGCTTTGGAAACCTCCACCTAGATTTCAGAAGATGTGTGGAAACACCTTAGTGTCCAGGCAGAAGTTTGCTGCAGGATGGAGCCCTCATGGAGAACTTTTGCTAGGGCAGTGCAGAAGGGAAATGTGGGGTTGGAGCCCCCACACAGAGTCCCCACTGGGGCACTGCCTAGTGGGGCTGTGAGAAGAGGGCCTCCAGACCCCAGAATGGTAGAACCACTGACAGCTTGCACCGTGCAACTGAAAAAGCCTCAGACACTCAACACCAGCCTGTACAAGCAGACAGAGGGGTCTGTAACCCGCAAATCCACAGGGGCGGAACTTCCCAAAACCACAGAAGCCCACATCTTGCATCAGCATGCCCTGGATATGAGACATGGAGTCAAAGTAGATCATTTTGGAAACTTAAGGTTTAATGACTGTCCTATTGGATTTTGAACTTCATGGGGCCTATAGCCCATTTGTTCTGGCCAATTTCTCCCATTTGGAATGGCTGTATTTACCCAATGCCTGTAACCCCATTGTATCTAGGAAATAAGTAACTTGCTTTTGACTTTACAGGCCCTTAGACAGAAGGGACTTGCTTGTCTCAGGTGAGACTTTGGACTTGGACTTTTGAGTTAATGCTGGAATGAGTTAAGACTTTGGGGGACTGTTGGAAGGGCATTATTGCATTTTGAAATGTGAGGATATGAGATTTGGGAGGGGCCTGGGACAGAATAATATGGTTTGACTGTGTCCCCACCCAAATCTTATCTTGAATTATATAATAGTTTCCATAATCCCCACGTATCATGAGAAAGACCCAGTGGGAGATAATTGAAACATGGGGGTGGTTACCTCCATGCTGTTCTCATGACAGTGAATGAGTTGTCATGAGATCTGGTGGTTTTATAAGGGGCTTTTCCCTCCCTTTACTGCACACTTGTTGCTGCCACCATGTGAAGAAACGACATGTTTGCTTCCCCTTCCACCATGATTGTAAGCCCTGAAGAACTGGGAGTCAATTAAACCTCTTTCCTTTATAAATTACCCAGGCTCAAGTGTTTCTTCATAATGGCCCAAGAATGTACTAATACACCGAATGCAACATTCCTTTAGCATCCCTAATGCTTACATATTGCCACTTAATAATGCAGTGAATTACTAAAGTACCTAGTGCTATTGAAGTTGACTCTAAATTCACTTTGTAGAACCATCATTGCTGATATCCAAATCTTTGAAAGTGAATATGTTTTTCCACATTTTTAAGGGATTTGAAAATTGACAATCTCTTTGTATCTATTCTCAGTACTTTTGAAAGTAACACTTTTTTCATGTGTTTTAGTCTTTATGAACCTTATTTATAAGCAGCATTGAATTATTTTCATACAGGATACTTTCATCTGTTGTATGAAAGTGTGCTTGGATGCAGTTGATTGTACATTTTCATACAACAAGTGTCAATGATCTTTGACATTTTTCACAATTTCATCAAGCCTTCTTAATACAATATCATTGCTTAGTGAAATACAAATTTTTTATTTGAATTTCTTTCTGACATAAAATAGCAATGTTTCATACAGCTGGTAATATTAATATTCTTTAATATTTTGGCTTTATATTACAATGCATTGTGCTATTCGGTAAGAAATAATAAGACTTTTATTTCTCCAATTAGGACACATTTAAAACAGCTTGGTGACAGTAACACAGTTTTCAAACTTTTCTCATAAATTTCAGAAACATTATACTATATCCTTGCTAATTTAATCAGTGTGCTCCTTAGAAAAATTTACATTCAATCTCGTAGTTTTACTGTTTCATTTAAACATCTGTTGCTCTGTGGTGTCTCATGCTTATAATCCTAGCACTGTGGGAGGCTGAGGCGGGAGGATCAGTTGAGACCAGAAGTTCAAGATCAGCCTGGTGAAACCTCCTCTCCACAAAATATTAAAAAAAATCTGACTGTGATAATGTGCAACTGTAGTGCAGCTACTCAGGAGACTGAGGTGGCAGATGGCTTGAGTCCAGGAGGTGGAGGCTGCACTGAGCCATGACCATGCCACTGGATTCCAGCTGGGGTGACAGAGTGAGATCCTGTCTCAAAATTAAAAGTGTTGGTAGACTAGTCATATGATAAATGGTTCAATTATTAGATAAGCTATAAAACAGTGTTAAATAATCAGCTAAATATAATTGATACATTTTCTTTGTATTCAACATTTTAAAATAAGATTTTAAAATTTATATTTAAAATTTTCTTAAATATAATATTATGAATGCAAACATACACCGGTATGTTACATTGATAACTCAAATATCACTAGCGACTTTGACATTGTAACATCATTTTCCAAAATAAGGAACAACTTTTGGTAAAAGTTGAGCAAAACAGTGGAAAACGTTCCCTTGATTTACAGACGAATTCCAGGAAAATTCAGTGCATATTACAACCACTGAAAATATTTAAACTTATATGTATAATGGAGTTAGATTCTAGGCTCAGATGATTTTAAATGGCAATGAGGGACATTCAACATTTGTGCACATGGGCGAATTTTGTTTGTATTGCAGCACAGCTCCATGGTTTATTAGATGTCTAATATTCTTGGTCTTCATCTACTAATGCAGAAACATCCCCTAATATTTTAACAATAATCAAAGAAATGCCTCCAATAAATTTCTAAATGACCTGAAGGGTTGTGGCTCTGTCATCAAGGAGAGCACTGACTCAGATATAAAACAGTGAATTCTGTTATCCATGGGAAAACCATTGCAGACTCATGCCACATTTGCCTCTCATCTGCTATCCAGTGTCCTTTTATGTTAAATCAATAATCTTAGCTATATCATAATCTCCTTCATAAAAGCAGCTATTATTAAAAACTTAACCTTTGCAAGAGACTTTTGGGCTCATCACAGAAAGATAATATTAGGGGGCTTTTTAGCAAGTTCACAAGAATTAATGATTTTTTTTTTGTATTTCTGACACGAAATTTCTGTTTCTGTACTGCTAGACACATAGTTTTACATTAAACATATAAGATACAGATTCATCTTAACATATTTTATATAAATACAGTCATTTAGTAAATGTTGTAGTGACCACAATATATATTTTAAATGAAAAAATAACATAGCTTTGCCCTTTGAAACACAATTGAGAGTAATCATTGACTTGCTTTTGCATACAGTATTTGTGTCTTTGTTGCAAATGAGGGAAGGACTTAGTGTACATTTAATATTATCAAAATATTAAAATACACATTTAATCCTTACAACAATCCCAAGAAGCTACTAAAGATGAAGAAATAAATCTCAGATTAAATGACATTGTCAAAGTCATAATGAAGGTCGAGTTTGGTTAAGCCTCTCTACTCTACCACCCCACCTTCCATTTCAGCTTATATGTGCATGGAGTGTTCCAAACTTTTCCTTTCAAAAGGCCCCCTTGTTAGTGATAAATATGTATTGTAATGACTTAGTGCTCCTTTCTCCCAGAATATCAAAATAATTTTGGAAATGTGTTTTAAGGCATCTAGTTTTTGTTTGTTTGTTTTGATACTTTGCTCCCTTGTTGTCGTTATACTCAACTTATTCTGTTCACTTTTAAGGCTATTGAAGCATCCTGCTATTTTTAATCATGTGCTGTTCAATATACTGAGCATTTTGATTATTGAATAAGTGTTAAATGCATATTTCTCCTAAAATATGTTTGCTATAGTCTGTAGACTAGTAACATGGATTTTGGAAATAAACAAGCCAATGCTACTGTGTTTCATATTTATACTGAAAGTACTGAATTTCCTTAAACTGGCAAATTTAAAAGTTATACTTGTATGTGAGGATTTTAAGAATATTGCTAGTTTTATAATTAGAACTGTGAGAAAATCCATTTCAGAAACCTCATCAGAACTATCAGTGTGAATAAAGCTATTTAGTTCTTTTTAGACTCTTACTCCTCAGTATTTTTATTTTTCTAAGATGCTTTCTATATTCACAATTTCTTTGGAATACCCATAAATCATCTATTCCACTAATATTAGTCTCGCTGAAAAGCAGTATTCATGATGGGATGATTGGAAAGCAATTTATCATCTCCCTATGGTCACTCAGGCTTTTATCCCAGTCTTACTTGTATCTGCATTTCTTCTCACTTTTAAAGAGACAGATTCAGCCCAGCCAGGCTATTCATTAGTCTTTGATATAAACTTAGGTTTTTAAGCACTTGTTCCTGTGAAGACTTATACAGTTTCTCTTGCGGTTTTACGCTGTTAATTGGGACAGTCAGCTATTCTTCTCACAGCTTCATTTCCAATTGAATTTCCCACCATAGAGTAATTTTCCAGTGTTGGAAAATAATAAGCACATTCTCTCTTTGATTCTGCTGTCAGTTCCTTGGTACCTGAAATACTCCACATTATTTTCCTAGGCAATTTTTTTTCCTTTAAAAAACTAGACCTAGCCAGGTACAATGGTTCATGCCTGTAATCCAAGAAATTTGGGAGGTGGAGACTGGAGGATCACTTGAGTCAGGTAGTTTGAGACCAGCCTGGCAACAAGGTGAGACCCCTGTCTCTACAAAAATCAAAAATAAAAAAATAGCCAGGTGTGGAAGCACACACCTGTAGTTTCAGCTACACAGGAGGCTGATGCAGGAGGATTGCTTGAGCTCAGGAGATCAAGACAGCAGTGAGCCAAGATTGAGCCACTGCACTCCAGCCTGCAACAGAGTGAGACCCTGTTTCAGTAAAAAAGAAAACTGGAACTAGATTCATGGGCAGTGGGCCAAGGTGAAGGAGAAAGTGAAATGTTTTCTTCCTAGGCACGCTGGGCTAAATATCTATTGTCTGAATGAGTTTAAGATTGTCTGCCAAACATCTGGTTATCTTCATTATCATCCTCTCTCTTTTTGTGTTTTCTTCTTCACAAACAATACTTCCTAGTATCACAAACCCACAGTATAAATAAATGTAGAAATATTAAATGGGAAAGATGCATAAAAGTGTCCCTCTTCTTTATTCTTATTATTGATATGTTCTAAATTTCTACTTATATATGTAAACATTATAGGAACAAATCATTGCTTTTTATCGATTCTTCACATCCACAAGTTTCTTTCACTCATGGATGCCCCCATAAATGTTTGATCTTTATTAAGAAATTAATTTGTAGGACCACGACTGATAAAACTTGAAAACAGCTGATATTAGTTTCCACCTTAAAATAAATACTTATAAATTTAATGTTGTTAATATATTTTGTTTTACAGGATGCTGTGGTGAAAAAAGAAAAATGATAAGTAGAAATTGTAGGAAAAAAGCAATCCCTATAATTGTTAGAGATGAGAGAATTAATTAATTTGGAAGTAAAATTGCACTGCCTTATTTTGACCAAAATGGAAAGAAAATAGCATAGTTGAAAAGGAGAGAATAAGAAGAAAATCAGATCTCTGACTTTAGAAATGAAGTACACTATCCAGTTCTCTAAGGATATGGATTCTCATGCAATTAAGATATATACAGGAGACCAAAAACAAATTTTGAGAATTAAAATGATATTTTAAATGAAAATCTAATGTAAAGAAACTAAAATAAAGAATCTAGAAATAACAAGTTATGCATATTGTACAAAAGAAAGTAATTCTTTAAAAAGATAATAAAACAACATCAAATGTTAATTCACTTTATATTTATAAACATGTATATTGGTATACTTGTTTTCATATAATTGAACATGACCTAAAACAATTTTAAAACAGTTTATGCTGTAAACAAATAGCTGCTCATAAGAGAATCCTCATAGGAAAACAAACATTCTAGAATGGAGCCTCCTTAAAAATACATTTAATAAAATCATTTCCAATTTCTATATTCAAGTTCCCTGTAGTTTTCATTAATTTCTATGGAGCAGAAACACATTTGCTTGTAAATGTATGCCTTATTACAATGACTTATAGTGTAAGGTGCTTAAACAAGCAAACATATATGACATATTTGAAATGTTCAATCTCACTAAAAAAGTTTTAAAACTCAATTTTATTAAGAATAATTATAAAGATTTACATGTTTACTATCAGAAATAACCAAATACATGTGCATTAAAACAATGGGGCTGGAGCAGAGGAGCAAGATGGTTGAACATATGCCTCCACAGAACCATTCCCTCTGCAGAAACACCAATTTTAACAACTATCTACACACAAAAAAACCACCTTTATAAGAACCCAAAATCAGGTGATCCCTCAGTATCTATTTTTAACTTTATATATTTAAAAGGAGGCACTGCAAAAGTAGGAAGACAGTCTTGAATCACCAACACCACCCTTTCCCCCATCATGTGGTAGCAGCAGGTGGTGCAGACAGAGAATTTGTGTGTTTGGGTGAGGGAGAGCACAGCAATTATTAAACATAACCCCATTGGCCTGAGAACCACACCTCCATCTCTCACAGCAGCTGCAAGAAGCCACACCCATGAAGAGTCTGAGCTCAGACACATCTAACCCTGCCCCCACCTGGCGGACTTTCTCTACCCATCCTGGTAGCCAATGACAAAAGACATAATCTCTTGGGAGTTCTATGGCTCTTCCCAGTGCCTGAGAAACCAAAATACCTATCCAAATGACCTTAGGGCAAGCTTGTATCTGCACTATACTACTGCAGCTGATGCTCTCTTGAAAGCACCACCTCCTAACTGGAAGCTAACCAACTCAAGCCATTACAACAATTCATAAAAGAATGACCCTGCTCCAAGAAGGGAGAAAACAATGGCTAATTCTACCACCTCTAATATCCTGACTAACCAGAGGTTCTGAGTCTGTCCACATGACTTCACTGCCTGCACAACTAGCATTTGAGAAAACCAGCATATTAAACAAACTAAAACCAAGGACCTTCACAGAGTCCAGATCACTCCACTGCTACCTCCACTGCAGAAGGACGCTGGAGCCACAGCTGAGAGACCTGAAGAAAAATCACATCACAGGACACTTCGTAGACACTCCCCAGTTCTAGCCCAGAGCCTGATGGCTCCAATGGGTGTCTAGACTCAGAAGAGCAATAAAAATCACTGCAGTCTAGCTCTCAGGAAGCCCCATCTCTAGGGGAAGGAGGAGAGCATCACCTCAAGGGATCACCCTTTGGAACAAAAGAATCTGAATCCTACATCTTTCCTCTGACATAGTCTGCTCAAATGAGAAGAAACCGAAAAACAATTCTGGTAATATAACAAACCAAGATTCTTTAACATCTCCAAAAGATCACGCTAGGTAACCAGCAATAGTTCCAAACCAAAAAGAAATCTCTGATTTGCCAGAAAAAAAAAAGAATTCAGAAGGTTGATTACTGAACTACTTAAGGAGGTACCAGAGAAAGGTGAAAACCAAGTTAAAGGAATTTTAAAAATAATACAGGATATAGATGAAAAAAATTTCCAGAGAAATAGATATCATAAATTAAACATAATCACAACTTCTGGAAATGAAAGACACACTAAGAGACATGCAAAATATACTGGAAATTTTCAATAATAGAATCAAACAAATAAAAGAAAGAACTTCAGAGCTTGAAACAAGGTTTTAGAATTAACCCAGTCCAATGAAGACAAAGAAACAAAGAATTTAAAAAAATGAGCAAAGTCTCCAATAGTTGTGATTATGTTAAATGACCAAACCTAAGAATAATTGGTGTTCCTGAAGTAAAAGAGAAATCTAAAAGTTTGGAAAACTTATTTGAGAAAATAATCAAGAAAAACTTTCCTGGCCTTGCTAGAGACCTAGACATCCAAATACAAGAAACACAAAGAACACCTGGAAAATTCATTGCAAAAAGAACATTGCCTAGGCACATAGTCATCAGCTTATCTAAAGTCAACATAAAGAATCTTAAGAGACATGAAGCAAAAGCATCAAGTAACCTATAAAGGAAAATCTATCAGATTAAGAGCAGTTTTCTCACCAGAAACCCTACAAGCTAGAAGGAATTGGGTCCTATCTTTAGCCCTCTTAAACAAAACAATTATCAGCTAAGAATTTTGTATCTAGCTTCCTTAAACAAGGCAATTATCAGCCAAAAATTCTGTATCCAGCAAAACTATGCTTGTACATGAAGAGATAAAGTCCTTTTCAGATAAACAAACACTGAGATAATTCTCCACTACCAAGCCAGCAGTAGAGGCACTTCTAAAAGGAGTTCTAAATCTTGAAACAAAACCTCTAAATACACCAGAAGAGAACCTCCTTAAAGCACAAATCTCACAGGGTCTATAAAACAATAACACTAATGAAGAAAAAAACCAAGGTCTTCCCGCAACAACTAGCAGGGTGAATGAATAGTACCTCACATCTCAATACTAACATTGAATGTAAACGAGCTAAATGCTCCACTTAAAAGATACAGAATGGAAGATTGGATAAGAATTCACCAAACAAGTATCTGCTGTCTTCAAGAGATTCACTTAACACATAAGGACCCACATAAACTGAAGGTTAAAAGGTGGCGAAAGATATTCCATGCAAATGGACACCAAAAATGAGTTGTTTTAAGGCAACAACAGTTAAAAAAGACAAAGAGGAACATTATGTCATGAATGATAAAAGGACTAGTACAACAGGAAAATATCACAGTCCTAAATATATATTCTAACCCTGGAGCTTCCAAATTTATAACACAATTAATATTAGATATAAGAAATGAGTTAGACAGCAACACAATATTAGTGGAGAACTTCAATACCCATTGACAGCACTAGACAATCATCAGGACAGAAAGTCAACAAAGAAACAATGGACTTAAACTACACCCTAGAAAAGAATGGGCATAACAGACATTTACAGAACATTCTACTTAACAACTGCAGAATATACATTACATTCATCAGCACATGGAACATTCTCCAAGATAGATCATATGATAGGCCACAAAACAAGTCTCAATAAGTTTAAGAAACTCAAAATTATCTTAAGTATTCTCTCAGACAACAGTGGAATAATATTGTAAATCAATTCCAAATGGAATCCTCAAAAGTATGCAAATATATAGAATTAAATAATCCACTCCTGAAAGATTGTCGGTCAATAATGAAATCAAGATGGAAATTAAAAAAATATTTGAACCGAATGACAATAGTAATACAACCTATCAAAAACTCTGGGATACAGCAAAAGCAGTGCTAAAAGGAAAGTTCATAGCATTAATTGCTTGTATCAAAAAGTCTGAAGCAGCACAAATAGGCAATTAAGGTCCCATCTGAAGGAACTAGAGAAATAGAAACATACCCAACAGAAGAAAAGAAATAACAAAGATCAGAGAAGGACTGAATTAAATGCAAACAAAAAACACAAAAGATATATGAAACAAAATGCTGATTCTTTGAAAAGATAGATTAAACTGATAAACCATTAGTGAGGTTAACCCAGAAAAGAAGACAGAAGATTCAGATAAGCTCAATTAGAAATGAAATGAAAGATACTACAACCAATACCACAGAAATACAAAAGATCATTCAAGGATACTATGAGCCCCTTTATATGCACAAACTAAAAAACCTGGAGGAGATGACTAAATTCCTGAAAATAGACAACTCTCCTAGATTAAATCAGAAAGAAATAGAAACTCTGAACAGACCAATAACAAGCAGTGAGTTTGAAGTGGTAATAAAATAATTTCCAACCAAAAAATGTCCAAGACCAGATGGATTCACAGCTGAATTATATCAGACATTCAAAGAAGAATTGGTACCAATCTTATTGAAAGTATTAGATAACATTCCATAAGATAGAGAAATAGGAAATTTTAACTAAATTATTCTATGAAGCCAGCACCACCCTAATATCAAAACCAGGAAAGCACTTAACAAAAAAAGGAAACTACAGACCAATATCCCTGATGAATGTAGATACAAAAACCTTCAACAAAATACTAGCTGAGTCCGACAACATATCCAAAAGATAAGCCACCATGATCAAGTGAGTTTCATGCTACAAATGTAAGGATAGCTTAACATATGCAAGTCAATAAATGTGATACACCACATAAACAATTTAAAATAAAAATCATGTGATTATCTCAATAAATGCAGAAAAAGCATTTGACAAAATCCAGCATCACTTTATGATTAAAATCCCCAATAAAATCTACCTAGAAGGGGCATAGTTTAAGGTAATAATAGCTATCTATGAAAAACCCACAGCCAACATTATACTGAAGGGGAAAAGTTGAAAGAATTCCCCCTGAGAACTGAAACAAGACAAGGATGCCCAATGTCACCACTTCTTTTCAACATAGTACTGGAAGCAATAACCAGACCAATAAGATGAGAAAAAAGAAAGGTCATACAAATCGGTAAAGAAGAAGACAAACTATTGCTGTTTACCCATGACATGAGTGTATACCTAGAAAACCCCAAATACTCATCAAAAAAGCTCCTAGACCTGGTAAATGAATTCAGTAAAGTTTCAGGATACAAAATCAGTCTACACAGATCAGTAGCACTGCTGTACACCAACAGTGAGCAAGCCGAGAATCAAATCAAGAACCTGACAACTTTTACAATAGTGGCAAAAATGAAATAAAATAAGTAAAATAAAATAAAATACTTGGGAATGTCCTTAACCAGGGAGGTGAATGACTTTTACAAGGAAAACTATAAAACGCTACTGAAATAAATCATAGATGACACAAGCAAATGGAAACACATTTCATGCTCATGGATGGGTAGAATCAATATTGTAAAAATGACCGTACTGCCAAAAGCAATCTACAAATTTAACTCAATTTTCTCCAAATTGTCACCATCATTCTTCACAGAACTAGAAAAAAAAAATCCTAAAATTCATGTGGAACCAAAAAAGAGCCTACATAGCCGAAGCAAGACTAAGCAAAAAGGACACATCTCAAGGCATCACATTTCCTGACTTCAAACTATAATATAAAGCTATAGACACCAAAATAGCATGGCACTGGTATAAAAATAGGCACATAGACCAATGGAACAGACTAGAGAACCCAGAAATAAACCCAAATACATACAGGCAAGTGATGTTCAACAAAGCAAACAAAAACATAAAATGGGGAAAGGACACCCTATTCAACAAATGGTACTGGGATAATTGGCAAGCCGCATGGGGAAGCATGAAACTGGATCCTTACCTCTCTCCTTATAGTAAAATCAATTCAATATGGATCAAACACTTAAACCTAAGACCTGATACCACAAAAATTCTGGAAGATAACATCAGAAAAATTTCTGTAGACATTGGTTTAGGCAGAAACTTCATGACCAAGAACCGAAAAGCAAATGCAACAAAAATAAAGATAAATAGATGGGACTTAATTAAACTAAAAAACTTCTACACCACAAAATAAATAGTTAGCAGAGTAAACAGACAGCCCACAGAGTGGGAGAAAATCTTTACAAACTATGCATTTAACAAAGGACTAATATCCAGAATCTATAAGGAACTCAAACAAATCAGCAAGATGAAAACAAATAATCCCATCAAAAACTGGACTAAGGACATGAATAGGCAATTCTCAAAAGAAGATGTATAAATGACCAACAAACACATTAAAAATGCTCAACATCACTAATGATCGGGGAAATGCAAATCAAAACCACAATGTGATGCAACCTTACTTCCGCAAGAATGGCCATAATCAAAAAATCATAAAACAATAGATGTTGGTGTGGATGTGGTGAAAAGGTAACACTTTTACACTGTTGGTTGGAATGTAAAGTAGTACAACCATTATAGAAAACATTGTGGAAATTCCTTAAGGAACTAAAAGTAGATCTGCCATTTGATCCTGAAATTCCACTACTAAGTATCTACCCAGAGGAAAATAAGTCATCATATGAAAAAGACACTTGCACACATGTTTATAGCAGCATAATTTGCAATTGCAAAAATATGAAACCAGCCTATTCCCTGACTCATGTGCTCTGCTGGATGGTCTCTCAATGGCTGTGAAGCAGAGCTCACATGATGATGCACATTGGACATGCATCCTCAGAGAACATTAAATGTTGTGCTGACACATTGTAATTCTGAGATTGTTGCCTATCATGACTCAGACTCCCCAAATGAGAAAGGTTTGAAGTCTGCATATTCAGGCCTGCGCTATTTCACCAGCCTCACCAACAGAAGTGCCTGGCCTTGGTCATAGCCTAAGAGTTGTGTATTCTCTCTGAGTCTGCAGATAGCTTATGATATTAAAAATATACATAACTCAGTAAACAAAATAATAAATTTTGGAGTCAGGGAAGTATGAATTCAAATACTTATCATTTACTGACCCTATGAGTATGGACTAGTTACTGAGTATCTGCAACTACGCTTTGTCTGGAAAACATGAATATCAAATCTGTTCCCATAGACTAGTTATCTGGATGGAATATAATACATTATGAAAATGCTTAGCACAGTATCTGTCATATGATAATAACTGGTAATTATCATATGCTTACTAAGTGCTCAATAAGTAAAGTTATTATTAACTTGCCTTGATGATTCTCCAACGATATCATTCTGTAACTCATAGTGTACATGTTGTGAAGAATCATTGTTCTACTCGTCTTTTTCTATTTTCTCCTCTTTAAAAGTTTTAAAGAAATTGTTCTAATATTCATTTTTACATAATTCTTATCTATGCTTTTAACCAGATTATAACATACTTATGATTTAATATTAAATTTTATCAAATGTTTGTTTCTTTGTTTGTTTGTTTGTTGAGAGGGAGTCTAGTTCTGTCACTAGGCTAGAGTGCAGTGGTGCACTCTTGGCTCACTGCAACCTCTGCCTCCTGGGTTCAAGTGATTCTCCTGCCTCAGCCTCCGGAGTAGCTGAGACTACAAGTGCGTGCCACCAAGCCCAGCTAATTTTTTGTATTTTTACTAGAGACGGGGTTTCACCATGTTGGCCAGGATGGTCTCGCTCTCTTGACCTTGTGATCTGCCCGCCTTGGCCTCCCAGAGTGCTAGGATTACAGGCGTGAGCCACTGCCCCCAGCCTATCAAATATTTTTATAAAAATTAATAATTTAGATTTTGAGCTTCTTACCTATGTCTAGTCCATAATTGGTTTCAAAAAATGTAGTTTTACAATTTTGTAACAAATGTTTTCATTGGCATGCAACTTTAATACATTGACTAGATAAATTGACCTAAATTCTCTTTCGTCCTTCAACCTGAACTCAAAATCTCAAGCAAGTTAAACAATAATACTCCAGACTTTAGCCGGGCGCGGTGGCTCACGCCTGTAATCCCAGCACTTTGGGAGGCTGAGACAGGCAGATCACTAGGTCAGGAGATCGAGACCATCCTGGCTAACCGGGTGAAACCCTGTCTCTACTAAAAAGTACAAAAAAAAACTAGCCAGGCGAGGTGGCGGGCGCCTGTAGTCCCAGCTACTCGGGAGGCTGAGGCAGGAGAATGGCGTAAACCCGGGAGGCGGAGCTTGCAGTGAGCCGAGATCCGGCCACTGCACTCCAGCCTGGGCGACAGAGCGAGACTCCGTCTCAAAAAAAAATAATAATAATAATAATACTCCAGACTTCAAGGACGAGTGTTGGGGCAAGCAGGAATGATGGTGGAGAAATGAGAGGTAGCTGTAGAAATCGTGAGTAATAAATTTACTCTCTAATTGTTTGTCCTTTTCTCCTAACACATTTCTCTCACTGCTTGCCATTGAGCTTACTCTTAAGTCTCGCTCCTCTTCAGAGACCTGATTTACAACAAATTGGCCCTGTCCAACTCACTTTTGTCTTCCTCCCATACTATTTCCATTTTTGACATTAAATTTTCAGTGAAACGGGCTCTCTTTTTTTCCTTAAAAGCTATTTAAATTCCTGCATTATTCTAAATGTTCTTATTTCACTTCCACAGAACATTTCTCATATTTCAAATGGGGTCTTTGAAAGGGAAGGGTCACAGAAATCCTATTTTCTTCTTTCTCTTCCTTTTTTTTTGTTAGCTATAAAAGCACGTGGGTTCTGGATGACAGTGTGTCTTCTCCTGAAAATGTGTCCTATTTTGAAGAAACTTAACGTCATACAATTTTGTCAACAGAACCTCGCACCACCCTGGGCTGTGTTGGGTGATTGTAGTGGAATACAGTTCTGACACATTTGCAATCACTTGGGCATTGTCTGGCCCAAGAAGCCTGCGCTCCATTGGCCCCCCTATCTCACAGTGCTCACCTGCTGGCTGTCATTTTAAGAAGGGCCTTGATTGCAAGTGGCCTTAGCTTCAGGGTACTCTGGAGCTATATATTTTTCTGTTTTTAGTCTATTTTTTTGTAATCTTCTAGTTGCTTTTGAGTCCTGAAACAGAAAAATATACCAATACATACATATATAAATGTATGCATATGTATGTCCACATTATATTGAAATTATGCTCTATTAATATAATCACTGAGAGCAGTTCTACTCTTTTTTTCCAGTTTTACAAAACCAAGGTTTTATTTTGTTTGACTCACTTAAACCCGAGTTATTTCACTTCTCTTTTAATACATTAAGAAGTCACAAAGCTTCCCAAATTTCCCTTAACATTTAGGGAAACATACTCAACACTGTAGCATTGCAACTAGGTCAGATAGAAATTTCCTGGAGGAAGTAGAGAATATATCTATCATTTTCATATACTTATTACTAGGAGCCTATCTGAAATCTTATTAGGGCTTAATACAGGGATTTATTTATTTCCCTTCCCTTTGGCTAATGACTTATTTACATATTGACATGTTCCATGGGATTTGGGAGGGAAAAAAAGAACAATAAATGGGCATTCATCTAGAAAATAAAATAGTGTTCAAAATTGTATTTTTATGAAAATCCTTCTTTTGTTTCATTAACAATTTGAAATGATCATTGTGTCATGAAATAATCACTAAATGACATATGGTCCTTAATCAGCATTGTTCACTGCTGGCAGGATCATAGAGTCTTTGGACTTGCAAATTCAGGTTTTAACTTATGGTGGCTTAGTGTAATGTATGAAAATCAGAGATTGGGTATTTTAAGCCAAAAATATTCAACTTTGATTTTACATACATGGATACCACTGGCCTGCAGAGCAAAATGAAGTTTGTTATCTGCTTTATTCTATTATTGTGAGGTTTGCGTAGGATATTTATGTGATTTTATGTTAAATGAAAGATACATGCTGCACCTTTTTTAAAAAATCCAAATTATCTATATTTAAAGATAATTCTGCTAATGATATAGCTAACCTTATTACAGTGTTGATCCTAAACAACATTCCTCATACGATTTATAGAAATGTATCTCTCTTCAGCAAATCTCTGCTCACAATATTGATCTGCATAAGGACTAAGATTATCATAAATAGACACACTATTTTTGATTGAAGACGTTATCTCCACAAAATCAAAAATTTTAACCTGGTACAGTAAGAATTAGAAGTTAAAATATTATCCTTCCCTAATTACTTGGTGCCAAATACAGGATTGTTAATTTTGTAATGACAAGTATATTACAGATATCAATAGCTTTTACAGATAGATATTACTAAGATAGAATATATATTGAATATTTTTTAATAAAATAGCATTGCATATATTTTTATTATGGGTGAACAGAAACTGCCAAGGCATAGATTTCTCTTTATTTACAGCAGAAAGTAATTTCCAAGATAAAAACCAACTTGCTCTTTTTAGCATTATATTATGTATCACTGAATTTATATATATAAATACTTCAGATTATTAATCCACTTTGATGTTACTAAACCTTTAAGGAGAAATAGGAACAAGTACAATATTGCTTGTTTTAAAGATAGAACAAACAAGATGATAATGCATAATATCACAAAATTGCCCCAATAAAATTCTTGCCAAGAAATATTTCCATATATACTGGGTATTCTGAATATATGCTTGCTTTCATTTGCTTATCTTATCTAAATTTTAGTTATAACAATCTGAGATTGTTACTTTCTATTTGTTTAGGAAAATAAACTGTCTTATGGAGGTTAAGTGACTTTCAGAAATTCCAACAGCTTGTCAACAAAAGAGTTAACATTATAATACCATTCTTCTGTCTTCTATTCTAAGGTGTATTCTATGTCTATTGCAAATTGAAAAGAATAAAATTAATTCACAATAAGAATGTATCAGCTATTTCTGTGATAAACAAAGCCTATATTTCCATTGTCTTCTCTAAGAAAAATATTTCTGTGCAGAGTGACAAATTTTGTCTTTTCTGGCTACCTGATTTCCTGGATTACTTTGTTGGAATGGATCCTAAGAACACAGTTCATTGCCATGATTCAGAGTAAATATTTGGATATAGATGCTGCTCCCTGGATTTGTTTCAGGGCTACAGTTTGGCAGTCTCAGCCCTCCCTTTGACTGATAACAAATCAAGATGGCTACTACAGTAAGCTTTACTCCTAAACTCAGGGAAGAGAAAGAAAAAATAAATCTGTGAACTCATAGCTTTATGTTATTATTTATATTTACTCCTAACTAATAAATACCATAGTTCAACAAGATTGATCTTATCTCCAGCAGCACTTGTGCACACAAATCATGGAGTACTGGTCATGTGCTGCTTACAAAGCCTTTCTTTTATGAGTGTCTTTTATCTTTTCAATTAGGATCTGAGCTTTCTGATACCAGAGATATATTTTATGCCCTTTGCTATTCATAGTGCACTAAGTCAAAGCCTTTATATAGTAGATTCTGGAATAATTTTTTAATTTCCTTTTTGATTATTTAATTTATTGTGTTTGACTCCACTTAATATTTGAAAATGTTACAACTTTAGAAACATTGTTATTTTCTTTTTAATTTTGTATATCCAGATAAAATTATTTAAATAATATTCCCTATTTTCCTGATAATTATCTGCATCTCATTTAATTTCAATAAGTTTTATTCCTAATTTTCTTAATGTTAATAATAAATCCTCAATTTAACATTATTTTTCTTTACTAGTATTTTAGTCGTGTAACAGTTCATCAAATTCTGTTAGAAATGAATTCTGTTCATTTATAAAAAGTTTTGTATGTATATTCAGAGATCAAATTTTAATTAAATCACTACATTCTTTAAAAAAATGCATCTTAGTGCACACTTTCATATATTGTAATTATACATTTTCAAACCAGTATTTGTATTTTCTGTTATTAAATGGATTCATGTTTATTTATAAATCATTTCTTACAATTATATTTTGGGCATGTCTTTAGAGAAATTACATCTTTTAGAATATATTGTTATAAAACGGCCTCTCAGGGTTTCTCTTCCTTCTTCTATTTTACAAAATAATGTAATATTTCATTTAACATACCAAAAAGTCCAGTGATACTTTTTGAGTATCCACAAATAATGTCATGAAGATATTCTGTTTTTGTCCACAGAAGGCTTTTACTTTTAGCTCTTATGTTAGGTCTATTATTCATATTCTATTAATTTTCAAAGGTGGTATAGAAGTCAAGGGTTCATATATATAAATATATATGAATATGTGTATATGTGTGTGTGTGTATATATGTATATAGTTGTTTAAACACTATTTGTTGTAAATAATTTTTGTTTCCCAATTGACTTGCTTTGGCTACTGGATCAAAATCATTTGAGGCTTTTATCGGGAATTGTTTTCAACTTTTTATTCTGTGCGATACCATTTATGGTCTTTTGTTTCACCAATATCACAATATCCTGATTTTTATATATTTTATTAATAATTAATCTTGAAGTGAATTAGAGTAAGTTCTCTAAGTCTGTTCTTTTTTCACAATTATTTTGTTGTTTTTCTGTATAAATTTTTAGAACAGTGAGTTAATTTATTTGTAAATTTTTGCTAGGATACTGAGATTGCATTAAATCTATATATCAATTTGGGGTTAATTAAGATATTCATAAATGAAGTACTTTAATCCACCCACGTGGTATACCTTTTTATTTCATTACTTATTTCCCACCCAGCAGGAAGCTCTGGGCATGCCACCATCCCCAAGTGCCAGACATCTCTTGCGGGGTCCTTGCTATGGGACTCAGTGATAGGCAGATCAAGATTTGGGAGGTGCAGATGGGGCTCCTGCTTTTGAATCTTTCCAGCCACCAAGATGTTGTGACAGATCTGAGCTTTACACCCAGTGGCGGTTTGATTTTGGTCTCTGTGTCATGCGGTAAGACTCTTCACATCTGGGACCTGAAGAACCATGATATGGAGGTGAAGGAACTACTTGGTAATTCCAAAAATACTGTATTTGCTCCTTTCTCCACTTTACCAGTGTCATTTTTACCTTAATAAAAAGGACTTTGTTCACTTCTCTTTTATGCCTAAAATACTCTTAGAGTGTAATCAACGAGCTTTTGGAGAAGAAGTCTTACATATTTTTCATTAAATTTACCATAAAGTATTTTATGTTTTTAAATGTTAGTGTAAATTGTTCTTTTAAAATTTTTATTTTCTAATTGGTCATTGCTAATGCATAGAAATTCAAGTGATTTTTTGATATTAACTTAGTGTCTTAATTCAGTAGTGCTGCTATAACAAAACACCATAAACAGGATACCTTATAAACAAAAGAGATTTATATCTCACAGTTCTTGTGGCTGGGCAATCCCATGATCAAGGTGCCAACAGAGTCAATGTCTGTTTAAGGCTATTTTCTGCCTCATAGAGGACACCTTCTAGCCATGTTCTCACATGGCCGAAGGGAAAAGGCGGCGCTCAGGCTGTTCTTTCATAAGGGCACTAATGCAATTCATGAGGGCTCTGCTATAATGCACTAATTATTTCTCAAAGGCCCTACCTCCTAAAACCATTGCACTGTTGATTAGGATTCAACATGTGAATATAAAGGGAATGCAAATGTTCAGACCATAGTACTTAGTGACCTGAATTTTTGTGAAATTCATTTACTGCCCCTAGTAGATATTTTTATATATTTCCTTAATTTTATTTTCCAATATTTAATTGATAGTATTAAAAGATAGAATTCACTTTTGGGTATTAACATTGTGTTCTGCAACATTGATATATTTACTTTTAGTTCTATATGTATTCTTTGGTAGATTCCTTAGAGTTTTCTACACACAAAAAAGGTCATAGGAGAAAGTTTATTTTTGTCTTTGTAATCTCTATATCTATTTCTTTTCCTTAACTTATTGTATATACTAGCTAGTGTCTCCTCATATCTTAAACGAAAATGTGAGAGGAAAATCATTTGCTATGTTTTTAATTTCGGGGGGAAATGCACTATTTCATATTCAGTGTGATATTAGCTACAGAAATTTTAAATAACTTCATTAAAGATATGTCCTTCTGTTTCTAGTTTGATGAGATACTTTTTCTTCAGTGGATATTAAATTTAATCATATTTTTAATATTCTGAAGGGACCACGTAATATTTTTTCTTTTTCCTATTAATGGGTTACACTAAATAATTTTTGTATATTTTTGTATCTTAAATGAATCTTATATTATTGGGATAAGCCATATTTTCTTGTAATATGTTCTATATGTAGCATTCAATTTGCTAATATTTTTAAAGGAAAAATGTACCTCTTATTCATGAGAGGTATTTGTCTGTAATACTTCTCTGAGTATCCTTGTCTAGTTTTGGAATCAAAGATGTACTTGCCTAATAAAATAAGTTTGAAATACTTACTTTTATTCTATTTTCTAATATAATTAGTATATTATCATTTAGTGAATTAGAATTCACTAGCGAAGCAAAACAGTCCTAGAGTTATCTTTGCAAGAAGATTCCACCATTAAAATTTTAATTTTTTAAATATAAATACTATTGAGATTTTCTATATCTTGTGCCAATTATGTCTTTCAAAAAATTGTTCTACTCCATTCACATTGTCAAACTTATTCACACCAAGTTATTTTTGCATTTTCTTAGTAATGTAATACTGAAAAATGGCATCCATAATTGCATTTCTTATTTTGGTAATTTGTAACTTCTCTCTTGCCAGAGGATTACAAATTTTACTAGTCTTTTCTAGTATTGCCTTTTTACTTTGTTGACATTCTCTGCTTTTTGTCCATTTTGTTATTTTTTTTACTTTATTAAAATATTGAATTTTATTTCACATGTATATTTTTGTCTCCCCACCATTTCCATGTCTGACTACCGCTACTACTATGTCCTAATCATAACATTCCATACATACTTAAAACCAAGCAAAGGGTGGAGTTCTGTCTTTAAAAACTAAATGGGCATTTTGGACAACACATTCTTGGCAATGGAACCTGGACAACATTTATCAAACACGGTAGGGAAAGTTCTCACTCTGCATTATAAAAAGGACAGCCAGATATCAACCGTTACAGAAATGAAATAAGACAGAAAATTTTTAACAAATTGTTTAAACTATTTTCTTAAAGAGACTTCCTCCACTGCCAGAGATCTTGAATAGCCTCTTGGTTAATCATCCAGAAGCAACTTTTCACATAACTAATGAACTTGGCTTCCACGTTGGGAAGAGAACCGCCTTTTTCTATACTTGCTTGCATTTTTGCTTTAATATCTTCTACAGAACTAGGTCCTTTTGGTGTTTTCGGAGTTTTTTCCTAATTTTTTGAAGGACTCTTGTCCTTTTGATCTTGGTGTTGATGATGGTTTTGAGTCTTGTCCATTGTGATTTGACTTTTGTGCATTTTTAACTGGAGTATCTCGTATAGATTTCTTCACTGGTGCTTTTTCTTCAGCTTCCTTATCATCAAAATCATGATCATCTTCATCATGATCATCATCATCATCATCTTCATCAGCAGCAAGTTTTACTTTTTTCTGTGGAACTTTGCTACCACCTCCAGGGGCAGACCGCTTTCCAGCTATACTTAAGAGTTTCTCATCCTCCTCCTCTTCATCTTCTGACTCTGCATCTTCCTCCACAGCAGCTAAGTGTTGTCCACTAATATGCACTGGCCCTGAAGCACACTTCAACTTTAAGACCACTGGTGGTCTTATTTCACAGCCCCCTAGGGAAACCGTTGACTGTACAGACCTTTTCAAAGTTGCCGGTATAATGACTTCCACTCTTATCTTTAGTTTCTTCTTTTCTCTAACTTCAAAAGTTTGAGGCATACATTGTAAATTGTATGTATTTTTGATTTGTAAACGTTGTTACTAAATTACCTTGTAGTATACACTTGAGCTTCATCTCACACATTTTGAAAATTCACATTGTTACTATTATTTATTTCTAAGTATTTCCTAATATTGATTTCTTTTCTTTTTTTTTTTTTGACTCACGGTCATTTAGAGTATGCTGAGTAATTTTCACATATTTGCTGTTTGTCAAAATTATCTTTCTGTTATCGATTTATATTTTAATTTCCACATGGTCAGAGAACATACTTTGTTGATTTCTGTTCTTTAAAACTTATGTTAACATATTTTGCTATATTTATGTCTATGTGCTTCAATTTTTGTGCTATTATAATTAGTATTTTTTAAGTTTAAAATAATTTTTTATATTCAGCAATGAAAAGAAGAGAGAATTAGAACATCCCATAATGTTAAGATGTTAATTTTTCCCAATTTCATCTATTAATTTAATAGAATCTCGATAGAAATCCCAGCAAGTGAGCGGCTGAGGCGGGTGGATCACGAAGTTAGGAGTTCCAGATCAGCCTGGCCAACACAGTGAAACCCCATCTCTACTAAAAATACAAAAATCAGCTGGGCGTGGTGGCAGGCGCCTATAATCCCAGCTATTCAGGAGGCTGAGGCAGGAGAATCGCTTGAACCCAGGAGGCAGAGGTTGCAGTGAGCCGAGATCGTGCCGAGACTGCACTCCAGCATGGGTGACGGAGCTAGACTCTATCTCAAAAAAAAAAAAAAAAAATCTCAGCAAGTTTTTTCGTAGATATTCTGTTCATAAGATGGTTCAATATTTATATGGAAAGGTAAAGCTACTACTAAAATAATCAGAACAATTTTTAAAAGAAAAAGTTCCAAGACTCCAATTTCCTGATTTTAAAACATGTTATTAAGCTTCAGTAATTAAAACTGTTTGCTATTAACAAAAACATAGAAATAGTGATCAATGGAACACAATAGAGATTCCAAAAATATACTTACACAAATAGGGTCAAAACACATAAAAATTTACAACAAAAAGAGTAAAAAAGAAATTCTGCATCTAGAAGAAAACATAGGACAACAATCTACATTACCTAGGGATTGACTATGTGTTTTAAAGTATGGCATTAACAGTGTAACTCATGAAAGAACATAATGATAAATTAAACTTTAAATAAAACTTTAAAATATTTTGCTCTCTGAAGGATGCAGTTGCAAGAATGAAAAGACAAGTCATAAACTGGGAGAAAACATTTGTAAATAATATATCTGATAAAGAACTTTTACTTAAATAACAAGGCAGAAGATCTAAATAGACTCTTCACCGACAATTCCCAAACCTGGCAAGGATTCAGAGCAGCAGGAACTCTCATTCATTGCTGGTGGGGACACAAAATGGCACTTTGCAAGGTAGTTTGTCAGTATCTTACTAAATATAACTTAGATTTATCATCCAATGTAGCAAGCATGTTCCTGAATATTTACACAATTGATTTGAAAATGTATGTCTGAAAAATACATGCAGAGGAATTTTTTAGCAGTTTTATTCATAATCAACAAAAATTTCAAGCAACATTGAAATAATATCCTTTAGTTAGATAAATGGATAAACAAACAATGGTATGTCCATATAATGGAATATTATTCAGTGATAAAAAGAAACAAGCTATTAACTCATGGAGCTACTTAGATGAACTTTAAGTGCATGTTGCTATGCATAAGAAGTCAGTCTGGGCCGGGCGCGGTGGCTCAAGCCTGTAATCCCAGCACTTTGGGAGGCCGAGACGGGTGGATCACAAGGTCATGAGATCGAGACCATCCTGGCTAACCCGGTGAAACCCCGTCTCTACTAAAAAATACAAAAAACTACCCGGGCGAGGTGGCGGGCGCCTGTAGTCCCAGCTACTCTGGAGGCTGAGGCAGGAGAATGGCGTGAACCCGGGAGGCGGAGCTTGCAGTGAGCTGAGATCCCGCCACTGCACTCCAGCCTGGGCGACAGAGCGAGCCTCCGTCTCAAAAAAAAAAAAAAAAAAAAAGAAGTCAGTCTGAAAGTCTACATGTTGAAGTCCATTCATATGACATTTTTGAGCAGGGAAAACTGTTGGATTGAAAGACAGATCAGGGTATTCAAATGATCATGGAAGGGAGAGTGTTTGACTAGGAGAGGGACTAAGATGTTTCAGTTCAGTGGAACTAATTGGTATTACAGTGTACTGGTGGATATAAAACGCTATGCGTTTATTGAAACCCATAAAGTTGTACCACAAAAGGGCCAGGCGCAGTGGCTCACGCCTGTAATCCCAGCACTTTGGGATGCTGAGGCAGGTGGATCATGAGGTCAGCAGTTCGAGACCAGCGTGGCCAACATGGTGAAACCCCATCTCTACTAAAAATACAAAAACTAGCCAGGCATGATGGCTGGTCCCTGTAATCCCAGCTAGTCTGAAGGCTGAGGCAGGAGAATCACTTGAACCCAGGAGGTGGAGGTTGCAGTGAGCCAAGACTGCGCCATTGTACTCCAGCCTGGGCAATGAGAGAGACTCCGTCTCAAAACAAAAAAAGATGTACAACAAAAAGAGTAAACCTTAATTTATGCAAATTAAAAGAATTAACCAGAGGAATGTATTGTGTGCAGTGAATATGGGGACAAAAAGATTCTAGTTGTATAACAAATTTATGGAAAATCCTCACTGAAAAGGGTGGGCAGAAAACTAGCTGACAAGTAACTTTGGAAATGGTGCTTTGATTGGAAACTATAAGACTAGAAACAAAAGGAACTGTACGTAAACACTATACTCTAGTTGTTTTTCACAGTGGCCTGCGTTAACAATTCTGAAGAAACTGTATATATAGAGTAGGGTTGAACAAATATGTAAATACATGGTGGATGCTGTGAGGCAGGTTTATTCCTATTGGAAGAGCAGTTTCAGATAGGCAAGGACAGGGGAAACTAGAATGAACCACGTGGTAATGGATTAGAGTTAGAGACAGCTGTATGAACTTATGTTCAGCGTAATACAGATACAAATACGTAAGTATTGACATTGAATCTGCCAATACCTTGAACTTAAGAGTTCCAAGACTCCAGAACTGTGAGGAATAAATTTCTGTTATTTTTAAGCCACTCAGTTCATGATATTTTGTTATATTAGTCCAAATAGACTAAGACACTCTCTTGAGTGTGGGTTGTAGCAAATAGTGACTTGCTTTCAAAAACTACAGTATGGAAGAGAGGAGAATGCCTTTACAGTTGAAAAAGCTGTTCAACACTACTTTGGTCAGGTAATCAAAGTTAATATCATCAACAATAAGTCATGCTGTTAGCATACATCCTTACTAAAAGGTGATGAAAAAGATACTTTACAATCTAACGCTCTTTTTATGCAATTTGTTTTCCTCCTCTTTCTAGTTTTACCAGTGTCAATACATTGGCAATAGAAAGTCTTTCCGGCTATTCCTAATGACCCTCGCGTTTGTTATTCACAGGTGCTACCATGAGAAAATATCTTGAACTTCTACTCTGTGTGAGTAAACTTTCTAGAAGAACCAAATGACATTTACTTTTAATGTAATAATTACTATGGTTGAGTTTAAGTCTACTACAATGGTATTTGTTTGTCATCTCTAGAGTGAACTGATATCTTAGTATTCCATTTTATCTCTTCATTTTTAGTTATGTTTCTCTGTGTTATTTATTTTGTGGTTTCTCTTATGTATGTTTAATTTATAACAACCTAGCTTCTAAAATAATGTATTACTTTGTAAGCAATAAGAATATCACAAAAATATAATATGAATTACTACCTTCCTGATTTTTGTACTCTCATCATATATTTAATTATGCAAATGTTACAGGATATCACAGTTCTTTGTTATATTGCTTTAAACAGCCAATAGTATCTTAAAGATATTTAAAGAGATAGATATAAATATTGATATAAAGTCATGAACATAGATGTAGATATTTAGAAATTTTTGTAAATATGTTCTTTATAATTGCTTACATAATTGCTCTTTCTGATGTTCTAGGTTTATGTGTATTAGATTTATAGATATTCACTTTTTATAGCCTGAAGAACTTGTGTTAGTCTTTCTTGTAATGCATTGCTGCAGACAAATTCTTTGAGCTTTTGTTTATCTAAACATATCTTTATTTTTACAAGATTATTGTCTTTGAATATAGAAATTTTTATGCATAATTTTTTTCCAACAGTATAAAGATTTCATTCTAACAGTTTTTGGCTTCAATCATTTCTGGTAAGAAATCAGCAACTCTCTTATATGTTATTCCACCTTAAAGAATATAATGTCTTTTTTTCTCCACCAGTTTTTACTATTTCCTCTTTTTCTTTGTTTTTCAGCAGTTTCACTATGATATGTCCATGTACAGTTTCAGCATACACATTGTGCTTAAGCTGTGAATTGATGTAATACCAATTTTGAAAAAACATTTGCTATTCTATCTTCAAATCGTTTTTTACATTCAATTTTACTTCAGCTTCTTGAGCTTCAAATACTATGTTTCATATTATGTGTTAGTTTTACATTCAATATTTATATTTTATAGCATCCCTCAAATCTTGCAAGCTCCATTCTCTTTTATTTACTCTTTCATATGGTTTGGATTTGTGTCCCCACTCAAATCTCATGTAGAATTCTGATCCCCAGTGTTGGATGAGGAGCCTGGTGGGAGGTGATTGGATTATGGGGGTGGATTTCTCCCATGCTATTCTCATGATAGTGAGTGAGTTCTCATGAGATCTGGTTGTTTAAAAGTGTGTTTCACCTCCCACTGCTCACTCTTCCTTCTGCTCCATCCATGAAGGATGTGCCAGCTTCTCCTTTGCCTTCTGCAATGATTGTAAGTTTCCTGGGGCCTCCCCAGCCATGCTTCCTGTACAGTTTGTGGAACCTTAAGTCAATTAAACCTCTCTTCTTTATAAATTACCCAGTCTCAAGTAGTTCTTTATAGCAATGAGAGAATGGAATAATACACTCTTTTACTTTTGGTATTTCAATTTGAACAGTTTCTACTTACCTGCATGTTGGTCACTGATGCACTGATTCTTTCCTCTGCTCTGCACAGTCTTCCAATAAGCTAGCTGATCATAAGGATTATTCATTCCTGTTGCCATATTTTTAATTTCTAGCATTTTCCTTTGACCTTATTCTTTATCATATCTGTCTGTGCTGGCAGTTCCCATCTGTTCCTGCTCGTTGTCATCTGCTTTTTGCCCAAGGTCATTTAACATATTTCACATAGTTACTTTAAAATAGCTGGCCTTTCCTTAAGACCGTTCAACATTTTTATTACAGTTATTTTTAAGTCTTGTTTGATAATTCTCACATCTCTTGACTGCTTCTCTCCTGATAATGGGTCTCATTTTCTTTCCTCTTCATTTGTCTAATAAATTTTGCTTACAGTCTGGACAATTTGTGAGAAAAAAAAAAGATGCTGAAGTAAATATTTGTGCCAATAAAAGGGCATGCTCCTTCTGAGTCAACCTAGTCTATAGTTGACCTAGGTCTAAACCCTCTTGTTGCTTCAGGTAGATTTAGTTCCCTACAGGTTTCAAATTATTTAAGGATAGTTTTAGAACCTTTCTTTTAATCAACTTGGGATCTGAGTGTCTGAACCATTTATTTTCCTGTCCTCACGTCTCATGCTCATGTACTTGGGATAGTTTTATCTCATCTTTCTTTCCCAACACCCAGTTACAAATGGCTTCTGCTGCATGCTTACTGTCAGTCCCAGAATGCATATAGGGATGCCCCCCTTTTTTTTTTTTCTTTCCTGGTCCTCAGACCTCAGTAATCTCTGTACATTTGCACCTTTAGAGGTCATTCTCACCTGTTCTCTAGGCACAGAGAGGTGCTTTTCCCTATTAAGTATAAGGCACCGTGGCCTAAGGACTTTCTTGCAGTATTACTGCTCTGCCCTCACATTTTAGCAGGCTCATCACATTACCACTTGATGAGTACCTGAAGTGTCCAGAGGTTTCTCTCAGTCCTACTTCTTCCCCTCAGACTTCAGCAGCCCCCACACACCTGAACCTCCCATGGAATCTGTCTCAGCTCTCCTCTGCTGCCCACGATCTTTCTCATGAGAGCTCAATAAGGCTTGTGGGAAAGAGTTGGCAGATAGTTGCAGATATTTTTCATCTATGACTCCTAGGGATTCTGTCATACCAATCTGGTATTAGGCTTTAACAACTCATTGAACGTATAACTGTTTTCTTCTTGGTCATAGCTTCGGTGGCTTCTTCATTATCCAACTGTTTGGCCACAGATTAAAGCATTTGTGGATTACTTCTGTTCTAAGTAAATCACTGTGTGGGTTATAATTTAGTAGGTTTCTTTGCTTGCTCCCACGGTAATGCGCTTAAGAAACTATGATTTTAAGGTTCTCATGGTTAGGATTGAAGAGACATCCTCTTGCAACTCTACATTCTAAATGGAAAAAGAAAACATCATTCATTAGTTTTAATGGACTAATTCTCCCATTAGTATCTTTGTAAAATGATTAAGGAAAAAAGTTTTGAATTTTTTTTTTAATTGCAATTTTTTTTATTTCTAAAAGTTTATTTAGGAATAAAAGCTTTTATTTTTCCTAAAAATATTGAGATGCCCACCGTATTGTAATCTCAGAAAAATAAACAGTTTCAGCCAGGCACAGTGGCTCACACCTGTAATCTCAGCACTTTGGGAGGCCAAAGCAGGTGGATCACCTGATGTCAGGAGTTCAAGACCAGCGTGGCCAACATGGTGAAACCCTGTCTCTAATAAAAATATAGAAAATTAGCTGGGCATGGTGGTGGGCACCTATAATCTTGCTACTCGGTAGGCTGAGGCAGAAGAATCGCTTGAACCCAGTAGGCAGAGGTTGCAGTGAGCCAAGATCGTGCCATTGCACTCCATCCTGGGTGACAGAGCGAGACTCCGTCTCAAAAAATAAATAAATAAACACACACACACACACACACACACACACACAGTTTCTTTGTCCTGAGCTTACTAAATCCCAGGCAAAAATCCAATTTACAGTAGCTAAAATAACAAACACACACAGTTAACTGCTAAGAAAATATCCTGGTTTTACACCACAAGTTAAAAGCAAAATTTTCCTGCATGTAAAACTGGAACAATATTGCTATGGAATTAAGAATCCTGAAGTGTAAGTACAAAATTCCAGGTGAGATTAAGATAGTTTTGGGAACATAAAAGTCATATTCAATACAAAGATTGATTACTTATTGATCAGTTAAAAAAATGGTCATTTAGACCTTACGTAAATCAATGCTTAAAGCTTAAGAGAGGCAAAACAATATTTTTTACAAAACCTGAATATAAAATATTATTTGCAATTTAACATACAATCACCTTGAATATAAGTTTGAAAACTCCAGATTAATATATTCTAAAGTACTAACGAATGGTTTAACCATAAAAATTACTTTTATTCAATAAATTCAAAAATGTGCATCCTCTTCCAAATGTAGTAACAAATTGGTATTGCTCTATTTCAACCATTTATTTCTGGTTTAAAAAATGCATAGTTATCCAATTAATCAGAAAATTTCTGAGTTACAAATTAGCAACCAGTTAGCTCAAGAACAAAAAGGATAAAACCAAATTATTGATTAAATCTGAGTATACATATACAATAAATGTTGACTGAAGATTATATTTATTATTAAAAAGCCCATTAGTTCTTCAATACAAAAGGACAAATTAGAACTGCAATATGAGTAAATGGGAAAGAGAGAAACTGAAGCTTATTAAGCAATTACCATGTGACTGGCACTATTACATCACAACTTTATTTTCTACAATGTGCAGTTTATGGGACTTGTGGTTAAGAGGTCAGTTTTTAGCATTAGTTAGACACTAGTGGGGCTTAGTTTCAAAACCAAGTATGACTGCCTTTTAATTCCATCTGTAAGAAAAAAAAAAAAAAAAAAACAACTGGAAGTGATAGGATTAGAAGGATAAGAAGATGAGGTCTAACTTCAAAGATAATAAGTTTTCTGTAAAACCACAGACCGTAGAAAACAGAATGAGGAGGGCCATCAAACAATAAAATTCTTTCAGAGAACATTAAGTCAATTCTTGGCCACAGAGAAAGGAATACAAATATTCTGGCAGCTCTACACACTGGTTTTCTAATAGTGAAACAACTTAGGCAAGGATTTAAAGTATTACCAAATCACCAAGGGCTATGGCTGGAAGAATCAATCAAAGGAGGCATAAAAATGCCTCATAGTTGCACCTAGGGACTCTTTACAAAATAAAGTTTGGTTAAAACATAGCTAGAGATCAGCAAATAACTTGAATATCCTCCAGCAATGCTCAAAGCAATAGAAGAGTTGACTGTGTTCATATACACAACTCCAAGACATTCAAGTGGTAGAAAGACTGGTAATTTTAAAATATAAAATGACCCTGAAATATCAACCAGCTGGAAAAAGCAACAACTTTCTACTTTTCTGAACAATTGTCTTCTTCAAGTTACTTATTGTCCCCTGGACACTCTTTATGAAATTAACTTAGAATTAACTTTTTACATATTAATTTACTAAACTCAGTCCACTAGCCACGATCTTTATAATATGTAGTGTGTCCAAGAATGCTTTATATTTGGATGACAGCTTTTATTTAAGCCATTAAAATGTAGATGTTTGAATGACAAAAATTAAGAGCTTTTTATCTGGGCTTTATCATATCACAAAGGGCAGATTGTGTTTTTGGAAAAATTTTGAATATTAGAATTTAAACACATAGATAAATATAGATATACATATATTAAGTCAGGTATCAAATTAAATAGAAATTATGCTATCATACTAAAAAAACTATATTATAACATAGCTAAGAAATATGGAAATGGAAATGCTATCTTATAAGGGAGATTATTTTCTTTAAAAGCTCTATGAAAATCAGCAACAGAGGTAAATAGGTTCATTTTCAAATATGATGCTTCAAAATGTACTCCAGAAGTATCAATTCTGTAGGTTATTGGCAGTGCCTTTTCTTCTCACATAGAGAACTTAATATAACAAATAAGGATAGTTATCAAATCTATGACTATATCTGGGAAGTCTTTATTTTTTACAGTGAACACTTTTCCTACAAGCAACGAAAAACCAACCATGAGGTAAGAGAATATTTCGCTTAACAAGAACCTAAAGTTAAGCAGTCACACTTTTCCTTACTCATCTCAAAAAAATCAGGATTCTGAGTCAACACCAGTGTTAGTTAAGATTAGTTTTAGATTTAAGGGACAGAAAATTCAAAATAAAAATTGGCTAAAAATATGGAAATTTAATTATTTACTGTGTAAAAGTTCAGATACATGAACCATGGCTGAAAAGATGCTCCACAGAATTGGAGATCTAACATCTTCTTATCTTATTACATCATTTTTATTTGGAATTCCATTTTCAATTCACCTTAAGGTAAAAAAAAAAAAAATGCTTTAGCTAGAGCTGTATGCAACAGGATAAACCAGAAAGAGGAAAAATATCAAAAGTTGCATATCTTTGGTCAGAACTTAAAGACCTGACAGCAACTAGCATCAAGAAAAGTTGGTACATATATAGACTTTAAACTGTTTCTATTATAATTTTCTTGTTTTTCCCTGGGATACCAAAGGATTGTCACAGCTTCAGCCACCGCAAAGTTAGATTTTATTCAAGGGCAGGAGGCAGAAGAAGCTGGAGCTATCTCCATCCGTTGTCCCCTTATTATCTAAGAGGATATTCTTTTTCCAGTTGCTTCCTCAGGATATCTCCAGTTACAACTCATTGGACAGAACTAGGTCACATGCTCAGCTTTAGCCGCAAGGACAGTCATGAAAGCAAGGATTTATCAAGGAGAATAAGATTGGCTTCAATGACCAAAACCAATGATAATGAATCCTCTTAGACTGGGAACTTTGGAGTCAAAACAAAGAGTTTTGTTGGTATGCAAGACTGGAGAACACCTATTAGCTAAGCAAACCGTAGTGTTTGCCAGTATAACAATGTTTTGGATGCACTGTTAAAAATCCAACAACATAATAAAGCCAAACATAAAAATATTTAGCACAAATTGTTCAGTTTTGGAAAGTGGTATTGGAAAATTAAAAGGAAAAGAAAAAAAGAAAGGAGAGAAGGAAGAAATAGAATAAAGATCAAATGTTTTAAATTTCCAAATATTTATTCAAATAAACAGGAAATCAAAGTATGTTATAAACTAGAATTGAACAAAACTGAGTATACAATGTATAAAAATACTACACAATGCAGCTAAAATTTTTCCATAAAAATTAAAACTCTGAAATGTTATGAGAAAGTAGGAAATAAAAATATTATTAGATTAAAAAGAAAACTCTACAAAGATATTTTAAAATATGAAAAAATAATTTGAAATCAGTTGCATCTTTACTTTTTAAAAAACAATTATGTGACAAACTAAGAATAGGACACAAAATATTTACCCTATTGAAGAATATCATGAATCAATAGAAAACCCCTTATTAACAGAGAACAAAGAAACGATGCCCAATTGAACAACTATTATTTATATTATTATTTTAAGAAATATAGTAGAAAATTGAAGAATTTAGTCATCTTAGTAATGGAATGCTAATAATGATAGCTTTTATTATTAATAATAAATAGAAATATAGGTACATTGACTAACATGATATTCAAATTTATCAGAGAACACCGTAAGATTCAAGACAAGATATATCATACCTTATGCCATATCCCTGCTCTATACTATAGCTCTATAATATCAGAAATAACCAGATTTTTAAAAAATAATGTAAAAGTCTTGATACGGTTTGGTTGTGTCCCCACCCTAATCTCATCTTGAACTGTAACTCCCATAGTTGTGGAAGGGACCCAGTGGGAGTTAATTGATTCATGGGGGCAGGTTTTTCCTGTGCTGTTCTCATGATAGTGAATAAGTCCCATGAGATGTGATGATTTTATAGAAGGGCAGTTTCCCTGCACACGTTCTCTTGCTTGCTGCCATGTAAGATATATCTTGCTTCCCCTTTGCTTTCTGCCATGATTGTGAGGCTTCCTTAGCCACGTGGAACTGTGAGTCAATTAAACCTCTTTCCTTTATAAATTACCCAGTTTCAGGTTTGCCTTTATTAGCAGCATGAAAACAGACTAATTCAAGTATCTTTCCCACAATACAAATAAAAGAAGGGTTAAACAACATTAATCTGCAAGACTGTTATGAAGAAAATAATAAATCTCTACTTAAAAATGTAAAACAAGACCTGAATAATTAGAAAGATACCACATTTCTTTTTAGAAAGAATGAGTTACCACGGAAAACATTTTACTTATATTCAAATCCAAATAAAGACAATACAATTATGTTTCTGTAAACCAATAAAACCTGAGTTGATGGACTTCCCTAGAATATTATCTTTATAGGATTCTGAAACTCAAATCGGAGGTGCTAGAGAGACCTCCGCTGATCTGAGAACCAACAAAAAATCTACTGGCCTGCTAAATTGAAAAGATATGCATTAAAATACAGTCATCAGGCAAATAATTCATGGTTTCTATCATCACCCTCACACACACAGAGCAATGGAAACCACAAGTTCCACTGATCCATACATATTACATGTAATAATTTGAAATCATGCTCCTTTTCATGTGAATTATGATGACAGCTTTGGGCAACATGTCCGTAGACTAGAGGCCAGCCACGTGGGCAGTCAAACATGGAGTTCCAGTAAAATCTCTGGAAACTAAAGTCCTGTAGAGCTTCCTCAGTTGCCAATATTCTATGCATATTGTCACACATTGATGTCAGGAGGGTAATGCATCCTGAAAATAATAGAAGCCTCACATTTGAAATACCCACACCCCTACTCCATTGAACTCTGCCCTGTGCACCTCTTCCCTTGGCAGATTTTATTCTGCATTCTTTCTCTATAATAAACCAGAACCATGAATATATCACAGCTTTCAGTCAATTCTGTGGGTCTTTCTAGTGACTTGTTAAATCTGAGAGTGATCTTGGGAAACCCCAAACATACAATTGGCATTCAGAGTGAGGATGGTCTTGTGAACTGTGTCTTCCAACTTTACAGAAAATATCTCACATGTTTCCCCTTACAGATACTCGTTTAATGACACTGTACTACAGGACACTGAATGCTTGTAAAATCATGCCTAACATGAATTCTTAACATGGAGTCAAGAAAGTAATAATGAGTTGCCCAGCTACCAAGAGATCATAAGAGATAAACAGGTTTTCTCAGAGGTATTGTTCCCAGAAGTACCAGTTACTGAAGGAAAGAAGAAATTCTGGGTCATCTAGGAGACTAAAAGAAACTGCTGCCATAATCGGTGCTGCTGGTGTTTATTAACTGGGGTATCCACTGGGAGGATGTCAACGTGGAAACACACTGTGGGCTAGAGGAGCCTGGTGACCTCTACCATTCCAAGGTGAGAAACCATGAATATCCAGGGGAAAGGGTAAAGATGCTTAGTCTATGAAGTATGGCATCACACAGGGAAACCTGACTCTCCAGTAAGCCTGATGAGCTCAGATGAATTGTAGACAACCATAGAGACTTGAGGTTGTAGACTGTCTCTTAGGTATCAAACAGAAGGTGTGGTCTGCTAACAGAACACTGTAGTGCTATTTTCCAATTGAATTTTATATAAAATCAGAAATTCATTCATCCAGAAAATAATTTACTTCTAAGGTTTTACAAATTATTTAACATCTTTTAATTAAACTAAAGTTTAAAATATATATGCATATATACTACATAAATGTCAGAAAATAATTTTAATAAATATGTAATAGTATTTATGATACACTGTGAACTGTACATTTGGCAGAGTTGCTTAAACATCTAGGTAAAACATAAGCTTAAATATAAAAGAACAAAACACTAAGTTTGTTTTAAATTACCTCATTTACATAACAGAGTGTGACCATGCAGCTCAGTCTTTGCTTGGTCATGTTTAACTGTTTCAAAAATGATTGGTTTTTAGTAAGAAGCAGCTTACCTTGAGCTTAGAGGGGGAATCAGAATGTTATATTAACAGTAAAGAATAAGGTGCTAGTACTATAAAGGAGATTAAGGAAAAGTATGAGAAACACTTATTAAAAAACCTATGCATTGGCCAGGCGCATTGACTCACGCCTATAATCCCAGCGCTTTGGGAGGCGGAGGCAGGCAGATCACGAGGTCAAGAGATCGAGACCATTCTGGCCAACATGGTGAAACCCCGTCTGTACTGAAAGTACAAAAAAAAATTAGCCGGGCATGGTGACACACACCTGTAGTCCCAGCTACTCGGGAGGCTGAGGCAGGAGAATTGCTTGAACCTGGGAGGCAGAGGTTGCAGTGAGCCCTAGCCTGGCGACAGAGCGAGACTCCATTTCAAAAAAAAAAAAAAAGCATTTTAAATATGTAAAATTAACCCAAGCAATGAGTATTTAATCAGTTCACTGCTTAAAAATCTTATGACAATGAATCCCTTATCATTGTTTCTATATAATAAAGAACACTCGTACCAGTGTTCGTGATAAATGTTTAAAGTGTGGAGACACTGTTGAAAGTCATATCAGCTTATTTTCAAAGAATCCCAGAGTATCTAGGCTGAGTGGGGGAAAACAGCCACTGAACTTGATGCTCAAGGGCATATCAGGAGGGAAAGGGCCGCAAATACATCGATAATCAGCAGTGGTTGATATCTGAAAATAGGCTAGGAGGCCCTGTACTAAGCGTATTCCACGTGCTGCTGTTATGCCCAGACCGTTTATTCCCCGAAGAAGACCACCAGAGTCCAGAGTCAAAGCTAAGCAGCAAGGATCTTTATTACAGGTTCGAACCTGGAACTCTCCCTCGCTCGCGAAACGAGACAGGCAGGAGAGCTCCCCCACTGAGCTCCGAGCAGTGTTATATAGTCTAAGAAAAGTGGGCATAGAGTTATTATACAAATCAGATATATGATTGGCTAATGTTTGAACAAGGCGATTTGGCTAACTATGATTGGTTCCCACCATTTCTGATATTTCGGTTCAACCTTTGAGGCAGGAGAGCAGGTTTATGGCAGCAAGAGTTTTATCTTACTTAAACACGTCTCGTGACCTTGCCTCAGAACTTACAAAATCTCTGGTATGTGCAAAACAAAATCTCTGGTACGTGCAGAAAAACAGGTACTTCACAGAACTTACGAAATCTCTGGTATGTGCAAAGATTAGAGAGCAGAACAAAAGGGTGTAGCGGGGGGTGGGGGCGGGTACACATCTATCTTTGTGTCCTTTCACTGCTTCACAGGAAGCAAAAGCTGATGTCAATTATGATAACTGATCAAAATGGTAAATTATATGAAGCCCGGTTTAGTAGCAGAGTCTGAGTCTTTCTACCACTCTCCAGTGACAGGAAGAGGGTGTGGAGAGTTTGTATTTGCATATTTAGGAGTTGGAAGTAAAATGATCTTTGTCTTTTGATAAAATTAAGAACTGTATAGATTTCAGTGACACAAGGGATTGCAGCTACCATACCCTGGCTCCTGAAAATTGGCTTATTTTAATTGTGAGATCATATCCAGACATAATACATGTTCCTGAATGAGCGTAGCTGATTTTTGCAATGTTCTCATACCTAGAAATATAATGCTGTGAGTGACAGCAGAATGACAAGGTTGGCTAAAGAATAGCTCACCAAACACGCTCAAGGCAACTGGTGAAGAAATGTGACCCAGTATTTTAACCAGGTTCTTAAATCATTCCCGTTTGGCAGTAGACCTGAGGGAGGGAGTGGGCCGGAAAAAGAAGTTTTTTTATAAAAAGAGAAGACAAGAGACAACACAAAGACTTGCAATAATAAAGCTACAGGCATTTCAAGTGATTTAAACAACTCTCTTTCATCAGATTGCACCTGTGTATGCAAGGCAGTGTTGTTTAACATAACAGTAGAGAAGTAACTGGGAATTACTGATAGCTGTTCAGGCTCTTTCAGAGAAAGGCAGAGCTAAGCACTTCTCCAACCTGCATCCTTATCTCTGTGAAGCAGCAGCCATGAGACCAGAGCTCACTCCATCTGTGTTATATTCTCTGATCTTAGCAGCTGAAGAACTGCAGGTGATAGACTCCTAACCTCTAGGGAGTTGGAGCAATTAAACAGCAAAGACATACTCGACACAAATAGCTCACTGCATCACCACTGTTTACCTATACAGAGCTCTTTGGAAATTATGTGTTATGAGTTTCAAATCATACACCTTAAGTTACCTGATGTTTGAAGATGCTGTAATATTTGGCTGGTAGCCTGAATTTTAGTGGGTTATGGATTCTAAGTGTTTTATGAATATTGTGCCTTTGACACTTGTTTCATTTCATTATAATAGACAATGCTTGTTATTTAACATATTGCATTATGCACAGTTTGTCCTGTGTCGGTGACCCTGGTGTTTTGGTGAACATTTTTGTGAACAGTAGAAGGAAAAACTTTGAAAGAATTCTGTATTGCAATTTCATATTATTATTTGTTCCGTTGCTATTGTTGCTTCAACAAGGTTGGGTTTTTGTTTGTTTGTTTGTTGCCTATTGTTTGCTCTGCTTCATGGAAAACAGGAACAGGTAGTTTTACTTCACACCTAAGTAGCCTGATAAAGTTCTGATCTGCAACAGGGAAAGGATATTGAATCCCTTGGAATTGATGAGGCATCTATATAATTCTCTAAGGTACTCATTTTACTGAGGTTTACATGGCATGTAAAAATAGTCAATGTTTTTAAAGGGATACAGATTGCTATTATGTTACATAAAAGTTTTTCCTTCCAAGTAATGGAAAATTAATAAATTAACAAATGAGAAAGAGAGAGGGAAAATAGTAGTGAACTATAAGTTGGTAAGTAAAGAATGTAGTAGCATATGTTAAGAATGTGGTATGGGCTGGGCACAGTAGCTCACACCTGAAATCTCAGAACTTTGGGAGGCCAAGGTGGGTGGATCCAATGGATTCAGTAGATCGAGATCAGCCTAGGCAACAGCCTAGGCAACCCTGTCTCTACCAGAGATGAGATTGTGCCACTGCACTCCAATCTGGGTGACAGAATGAGAGCCTGTCTCAAAAAAAAAAAAAAAAAGTGATGTGCCAAGTCTTTTCTCCAGCTGAATATGAATATGTGTGTCTCACCGGTTTTTCTGCATGTGCTATCTGTGAAACTGCAGGGGAGAAAAAGCTCTTTCTTTTCCTTGCCCATCACTAGGTTCATGACTGTGACCCCTATAACAAAAGACAGATTACAAGAGAAAACCATACAAATGTATTTAATATACATTTTGTCTAATATGGAAACTTCAGAGGTGAAGAACTAAAGAAACAGGGAAAACTGTGTATATTTTGTGCTAAGCCTGATGAAGAAGTAGACAATGTGGAGGAACATGATTGGGAAAAAGGAAAATATGATTTAATAGCTATAAACTGGGGGAAAATTTAGCAAGACCTGTTTGTTCTGACAGAAACCAGAATATTTCACCACAAAATATACGTCTTTGGCATATTTCTATATGGCTATTCAGAAGGGTTGCAACCCACAGAAATACCTCTGAAAAAAACTGCCCTTTTGTAGGGGAGATTTGCATTATAGAGAAAATCTGCATTAGTAAAAAAAAATACAGCAACACAAACAGACATTTTCTGAGGGTCCTCTTATCCGGATCTAGGAAAGATTAACTCACAGAAAAAGAGACTTAAAGTCTTATACCTTTAAAGAAGGTTTGACAGAAAAACGTTACTGCTGGCCCCCATGTATTCTTTCTGAGAGTTGCTACCTGTGAGATTTCATCTGCAATAACAAGAATGCTTTTGCTCACCATACCTTTCCTCTTCTCTGCCTCCCATATCTTACCTTGCCCTTATTCCTTCTGTAACCTCAGGATGGTACAAAAACTTCAGCTATCTGGCACTTCCTTTAAGTCTCATACTCTGTGTATGACTCCTATATCTATATACACGTTAGTAAAATGTGTATACCTTTTTGTTCCTGTTCATTTGTCTTTTTTGTCTTTTTTTTTTTTTTTTTTTTTTACACAGGTATCCTAGCAAAGACCTTGTGAGGACTCAGAAAAAATATTATATTTTCTCCCCTTCAGATTTTTCTTGGTGTTCCTCTGTGACATTCCTTTCTTCTGAGTATGTTTCAAAAATCCCCTGAAATGAGAATCTTCTGACCTATTTTCAGGGGAAGCTCAGCTGGGTTTTATGGTCTGCTTCAGGAGACAAGGTCAAGGTGAATTCCTTCTATTAACTGTTTCTATATCCTGCTTCAGAGACATCTTCCTGTGTCTGTGGTTTGATCAATTCCTTCAGCTTAAAATACTTATTGTGTCAAGGTGCTGTATTTTGGATAGCACGTCCTGAACTACATCCCTGTGTAAACTTGGGCAAGTTCCTTAATCTTAGAATATAACTTAGCTTTCTCATATGAAAAATATGCAAAAGGAGATTAACTAGGACTCTTGTGAAAAGTAAACAAATAAACTATGTTAGCAGCCTATTATCATGCCTGGCACATGTTAACTGCTTAGAAAATACCAATTATTGTGACTACCTAAATAAGTCACCAAGTAAAAAACCAGTATTATCTAAATTATAAATTTAGTCATTCAGTCATTCTAATTCTAATTCTTGGGATTCAGTCATGGAAACCGTCCATTTTGTTCACTAAAGATTATTTGTTGTGCTATTAATAAAGTTTGCACATAATACCTATCACTTTACGTGTCTTATATTTTCAATGTTAGTCATTCAGGTTTCAGGGAATAGGACATAGCATTCACACGGGAAATAAAATCTGTACTCAAATTGGGCAACATTCGGCAGATGAAGAGACTTTTGATGTCTTTTGTAGTGTTGGCACACATTGCCTATTTTGGATTTAATTAAGACTTCAAAAATTTAATTTTCTTGGAAGTAGTCTTTTTAATGTCCACATCTAGAGACATTGTTTTGTAAATAAAACTTTTGACCTTTTCGAAAAAGTTGTTCTGTGTTTTTGTTGTGTTGTATATTAAAACTGGTTTTTATGCATAGTTTAAGAAGTAATTGTTAAAAATTTTAAAGGGCTATTAAAAGATTTCACTAGTTCACCCATGAGTTAATACTTGACATTTAGCAGCTAGTGTTTTATTTTAGCTAACGAAATTTTAATTTTGGTAAAACAGATGCTATTTCTGTGCAGTGTGTAGAGCCCACTCAGCTGATTTTAATTTTTTTTTTAACCTCAGAGTGAGTTAATTTATTCCACAAATTTCTCAAATGTTTTGAGATGATAAAAAGGTAAAATACTATGAATGTTGGTGAGTGAAAATGGGGGCATACTTTGAAAGTAAAATGATGTAAAGTTGGAAATTGAAGTACAACAGAAACACCTTTGCCTACCTCAGAATTCCCTAGGATCTTCTTTCTTTACTCAGAAGGCCTTTAATAGTCAGATTAGAGAAAAAAGACCCATGAGATTATTGTGCAGAGACAGTGCTAGGGAAGTTCAGTTCATTTAGGCCATTATCATGGAGATAGAAAGGACTAGGAAACCCCAGTGTCAGGAAGAATAAATCTCTTCCTCAGTGCCATGAAAAGTCATGTCTGAGCCTGATGCAAAAGAAGAAATGGGCTCCGCGATATACATTTATGTAAAATATCAGTAAATTTCATTTGTTGAACCAAATGGAAAAAGGTAATAAAAGGTGATAAAAATCAAAAACCATGAGTATACATAAAGGCCTGCATTGCCTCATTTGTTTCAACACTATCATCAACCCTTATTGGAGGATGTGACAGTTTTGTGGCCCTGACTAGAACCTAGGGCTCATTGGGAACAACTTTTTCTCTTGCACAAAACACAGGGTTATAAAACAAACAAGCAACAATAGCCTGTCTTTATTTATAAATTTCTTCACCATAGATTTTTTTTACAGTATTTTTTTTAGAACAGTTTTATATTCACAGCAAAAGTGACAGGAAGGGTCACGGCACCAATGTACCTCCTGTCTCCACACACGCATAGCATTTCTCATTATCAACATCCCCCACCAGAGTGGTACATTTCTTATGATTGATGAACCTTCACAGACACATTATCATCACCCAGAGTCCAAAATTGGCATTATTGTTCACTGTTAGTGTTGTACATTCCACAGGTTTGTACCAATTTATAATGACATGTATCCATCTTTATAATATCAGATAGATGATTTTTCATTGTCCTGAATTTGCTCTGTATTTCACCTATTTATCCATCCCTCCCCTCACCCCCTAGAAAGCACTGTACTGTTTGACTGTCTCAATACTTTTGCCATTTCCAGAGTGTCATATAGTTGAAATGATACAGTATGTACCCTTTTCAAACTGGCTTTTTTATTGAGTAGTATGCATTAACGTTTCTTCCATGTCTTTTTGTGGATTGATAGCTTATTTCTTTTTAGCAATAAATAACATTATATTGTCTGGATATACAACAGTTTACTTACTCATTGACCTACTGAAAGACAACTTGGTTGCTTCCATGTTTTGGCAATTATAAATGAAGCTGCTTTAAACATCCATATGCAGATTGTTGCTTGGACATGTTTATAGCTCCTTTGGGTAAATACTAAGGAGCATAACTGCTGAATTGTAGGATAAGAGAATGTTTGGTTTTGTAAGAAACAGCTAAACTGTCATTCAACGTGGCTATACCATTTTGCATTCCCCCTAAAATGAATGAAGGTACCTGTTGCTCCACGTCTTCATCAGCATTTGGTGTTGTCAATGGTCTGGATTTTGATTACCGTAATAGGTGTTTAGTGGAATTTCTTTATTTTAATTTGCATTTCCCTCGTGATATAGGATGTGGAGCATATTTTCACATGGTTATTGCTATTTGTGTATCATATTTGCTAAGGTGTCAGGTCTTTTGCCCATTTTTAAAATTGTTTTCTTATCATTATATTTTAAGAGTTCTTTGTATATATTGAGTAACAGTCCTTCATGAGATATGTCTTTCGCAAATATTTTCAGTCTGTGATTTGTCTTTTCATTCTTTTAACGATATCTTTTACAGAGTAGACATTTTTAATTTTCATTAAGTTCAGCTTGCCAATTCTTTCTTTCATGAATTGTGCCCTTGCTATCATATATAAAAAGTTATCGGCGAATCCAGGGTCATCTACAATGTCTCCTATGTTTCCTTTTAGTTGTATAGTTTTGCATTTACACTTAGGTTTTTCCACCTTTTTGAATCAATTTTTGTGATGGGTGTAAGATTAGCATCTAGATTTAACGTTTTGCCTGTACATATCCAGTTATTCCAGCACCATTTGTTGAAAGAACTATCTTCTCCACAGTATGATTTTGATCCTTTGTTTAAGATTAGTTGAGTACATTCATGTAGCTTTATTTCTGGGTACTCTCTTCTGTTCCACTGATCTGTTTATCTATTCTTTTGCAAATATTAGGCTACCTCGATTACTATAGATTTGTAGTAAGTCTTGATGTCAATACTACCAATGCTCCAATTTTGTTCCAGTCTTTAATATTGTCTTGGCTATTCTGGTTCTTTTTCTTTTTCACATAAATTTTAGAATCACTTTGTCAATATCTACAAAATGACTAGTGAGATTTTGATGAGGATTGCACTGAATGTACAGATGAAGTTTGGAAGAACTGACATCTTGGCAATATTGAGTTTTCCTGTCCATGGATGTGGATTATCACTCTATTTCTTGGATTCCTTTCATCATAGATTTGTAGTATTCCTTGTACAGGTCTTGTACATATTTTGTTGGATTTACACCTAAGTTTTTATTTTTGTAGGTTCTAATATAAATGACATTGTGTTTTTAATTCCAAATTCAAATTTTATTGCTGGTATATAGGAAAGTGATTGACTTTTGCATATTAACCTTTTGTCCCTCAACCTTGCTATAATTGCTTATTAGCTCTAGGAGGGTTTTTGGGTCAATTCTTTAGTCTTTTCTACATAAATTATTATGTCATATGTGAACAAAGTTTTATTTTTTTTCCCTTCCAATCAGTACACCTTTTATTTCCTTTTCTGTTTTATGTCATTAACTAGGACTTTCAGGACAATGGTGAAAAGCAGTAGTGACATGAAATATTCTTGCCTTCTTTCTATTTTAGTGGGACAGCTTCCAGGTACTCATCATTAAAGATGATGTTAAACTGTAGGCTTTTCATAGCTATTCCATTTCAATTTGAGGAAGATTTCTTCTATTCCCAGTTTACTGAGAGTTTTTGTCATATGTCACTGTTGGATTTTGTCAAATACCTTTTCTGTATCTATTGATACAATTTCATGACTTTTTTAGCCTCTTGATGCAATGGATTGCATTAATTGATTTTTGATGTTGAACTAGCATTGCATATCTGGGATAAATTCCACTTGGTTCTGATGTATAAATCTTTTTATATATTGTTGGATTAAATTTGCAAATACTTTACTGAAGTTTATTTTTGCATCTATACTCATAAGAGATATTGGTCTGCAGTTTTCTTTTCTTATAAAGTCTGTCTGGTTTTGATATCAGGATGATGTTGACCTCCTATAGAATGAGTTGAGAAGTACTCCTTCTACTTCTATTTTCTGAAACAAATGGTAGAGAATTGGTATAATTTCTTCCTTCAATCTTTGTTAGAATTCACCAGTGAACTTCTTTGGGCCTGATGTTACCTGTTGTGGAAGGTTGTTAATTATTGACTCCATTTCTTTCATAGATGTAGGGCTCTTTGGATTTTGTATTCCTTTTTGTGTGAGTTTTAGCAGATTTTGTTACTCAAGAAATTGATGCATTTAATCTAGGTTGTCAAATTTATGGGCATGCAGTTGTTCATAGTATGCCTTTACTATCTTTTTGTTGTCAGTGGAGTTGTAGTGATATTCCCTCTTCCATCTCTGATATGAAAAATTTGTGTCCTTTGTCCTTTTCTTTTAGTTGACCTGGTAGAGGTTTATCTATTTTATTTATTTTATTTACCTTGCAAAAATCAGCTTCTGGTTACATTGATTTTATTTATTGATATCTTACTTTCAAATTCACTGATTTTTGCTTTAGTTTTCATTATTTCTTTTCTTCTGCTTATTTTGAATTAAATCTTACCTTCTTTTACTAATTTCCAATGGTAGAAGCTTAAATTATTGATTTTAGATCTTTCTTCTTCTTCTTCTTCTTATTTTTTTTTTTAATGGAGTCTTGCTCTGTCGCCCAGGCTGGAGTGCAGTGGCGTGATCTCAACTCACTGCAATCTCTGCCTCCTGGGTTCAAGCGATTCTCCTGCCTCAGCCTCCTGGGTAGCTGGGATTATAGGCACATGCCACCACGCCCAGCTAGTTTTTGTATTTTTAGTCGAGGCAAGGTTTCACCATATTGGCCAGGCTGGTCTGGAACTACTGACCTCAAGAGAACCTCATGCCTTGGCCTCCCAAAGTGCTGGCATTACAGGTGTGAGCCACTGCACTTTTCTAAAATATGTATTCAATGCTGTAAATTCTAGGAACTAATTTTACTATATCCCACAAATGTTACAGTGTTTTCATTTTCGTGTATTCTTGGTTTTTTTTAATTTTTTAAAATTTTTTTATTTATATGTTATTTTGAAATGTGTTATTTTGAGATTTTTCCAGTTATCTTTCTGTTATTGGTTTCTAGTTTAATTACATTGTGGCTTGAGAGCAGACAATGTGTCATTCTTTTTTAAAATTTTTGTTAAGGTGTGTTTTATGGCCCAGCATGTGTTCTATCTTAGTTAAGGTACCATGTGAGCTTGAGAAGAAATATATTCTGCTGTTGTTGGATAAAGTAGGTCTATAGATGTCAATTATATTCGGTTGATTGATGATGCTATCGAGTTCAACTATGTCCTTAAATTTATTTTCTGCTTGTTGGATGTGTCCATTTATGATTGAAGGATGAAATCTTTAACTAAAACAGTGGATTCATCAATTGCACCTAGCAGTTCCATCAGTTTTTGCCTTCCATACTTTGATACTTTGTTTTTAGGCACATATACATTACAGGTTGTTATGACTTCTGGAAGAATGAACCCCTTTACCATTATGCAATGCTCCTCCTTTTAAGTTAATATTATTTTTAACTGACAAATTATAATTGTACATTTATAGGGTGCAGTGTGATATTTTGATATGTGTGTACAATGTGAAATAATTAAATCAAGCTAATTAATATATGCATCACCTACTTTATCCATCATTTTTATGGTGAGACATTTGAAATGTACTCTCTTAGTTATTTTGAAATATAAAATACATTATTGACCGTAGTCACACTGCCGTGCAATAAATATCAACACTTACTCTTCCTTTCTGAAACATTGTACCTTTTGTCTAAAAACTTCCCATTTTCTCCATCCCCCTCGCCCACTCAACCTCTGGTATCTATCATTTTCATCTCTACTTCCATGATTTCAGCTATTTTAGATTCCAAGTGTAAGTGAGATCACGCCATATTTGTCTTTCTGTGTCTGGCTTTTTTCATTTAGCGTAACTTCCTTCAGTCTCATCTATGTTGTTTCATATATTTTTTCTTTTTATAAGACAGGATAGTATTCCATTGTGTATAGGTACCACGCTTTCTTTATCCATTCATCCATTGGTGGACATTTAGGTTGAATCTATGTCTTAGCAAATAATGTTGCAATAAACATGAAAGTGCAGATAACCCTTTGACATCCTGACTTCATTTCTCTTGGATATATATTCATAAGTGGGATTGCTGAATCATATGCTAGTTACATTTTTAGGTTCTTTTTTTTAAACAAAGTAGTCATACTGTTTTCCATAATGACTGTACTAATTTACCTCTGATACCTCTATGTGCTCTGAAGTCTGCTCTGTCTAAAATTAATATAGCTATTCTTGCTTTTTTATTAGTGAAATCATGGCATGTCTTTTTCTTTCCCTTTATTTTTAGTCTAATGTCTTCCACTTTTTTACTGACTTCTGTGGTTTTAACTGAACATTTTATATAATTCCATTTCTCTCTTTTCTTAGCATTAGTTATACTTCTTTTATTAGTGCTCTTTGGAGGTTGTCCTAGAGTTTGAAATATATATTAAACAAGTCCCCTTTGAAATAACACTATACCACTTTATGGTTAGTGCAAGTACCTTATAATAATAATTTTTAAATATCCCAATTCCTCTCTCTCATCTCTTTTATCATCACTGTCATTCATTTCACTTATATATATATGTGCACATACATACATATACACATACATAATAAAGTATGTTATTGTTATTAATATTTTGAACTAGTCACTATTTCTTAGCTCACTTAAGAATAAGAAAAATAAGTCTCTATTTTAGCCTTCACTTTTTAAAAATGCTCTTCCTTTCTGTATGTAGATCTGAGTTTCTGACCTATATTTATTTTTTATCCTCTGAAGTTGTCTATAGAATTAAAATTCTTTTTTCAATTTTGGCAGACTTCACCATAAAAGCATCAAGCCTGGTGTTTTCTTTAAATTCTTTTATGATTACGTAAAGCCATTCTTTATAAATTTTGGTAAGTTATATTTATCTATGTGTTTGTAATTATTTTTCTCTTTTCAAATTTTTTAGCAAAGTTCTTCATGGTTCTATTTATTCTAATGTCTGTTTTGGTAAATTTGGTAAATTTCTTCAAGAAATAGGTCCTTATAAGTTGCAAATTTTATTGGGATAATATTGTTTATAATATCCTCTTATTATATTTTAACATCTTTACGGTCTCTAGTGATATCCTCTTTTATTCTGCATATTTTAAATGTGTGCTTTCTGTGTTTATTGATTAGTCTTCCTAGGAGTTTATTACTTTGATTCATCATTTCAAAGAATTTGTTGCTTTGTTGATTTTTCACTTTTATATGTTTGTTCTCAAGTTTTTAATGTTGCAAGTTATGCTCCCTGGGAAGCAGACTTTAGGTAAAACATAGCACAGTAGGTTGATTGGGTAGTGTTCTTAGAATTAACACCAGGAAGGAAAGGAAAGGAAGCAGAATTGAAAGACAAAGAAGTTGGACTTTGATCAAGACCACCCTGACCAACATTGTGAAACCCTGTTTCTACTAAAAATACAAAAATTAGCTGGGCGTGGTGGCACACATCTGTAGTCCCAACTACTCAGGAGGCTCAGGCCCCAGAATCACTTGAACCCGGGAGGCGAAGGTTACAGTGAGCTGAGATCATGCCACTGCACTCCAGCCTGGGCTACGAGATGAGACTCCACCTCAAAAAAAAAAAAAGTTGGATTTTGATTCATTCACAACAATAGCTTATTTTAGAGTTCTGGAACTGGGATAACTTTTAGCATTTCTCTGATTTATTGCAACCGGACCAGAACTTTTTACTCATGCATCCACCAGTATTGGATGTGAGATGCTTCAGGAAAAGATAAAAAGATGAAGGACTTCCAGGAAGGCAGTTCTATTAGGCAGCAGCACTCTAACAGTTTATATAATAAGCAGCTTAGGAAATGGGTAGTGAAGCACAGTGTCCACTTCAGTGAATCCATGCTGCTCAAATCCATGTGTACACATACGTTGGGAGCAGCTTCTCCATGATTCCGGTATGTGTGTATTTTTTTGTTTCTCTAGTGGAGACTTATTAAATGAAGAAACCACACAGCTTCCAACTCTGCAGTAGATCTTGGAGCTGTAACTGAGATTCAACATTACCATCCTTGTTGTAAACTGAATGTTGTATCCCTCAAAATTCATATGTTGAACCCCTAACTTCCCATGTGATGGCATTGAGAGGAAGAGCCTTTGGGGCATAGCTAAGTTTAGGTAAGATCATAGAGGTGGGGGGCCCCATGGTGGAATTCCTGTCCTTATAAGATGTGAAAGACCAAAGCTCTCACTCTCTCCCCACTATGGGAGGACACAGCAAGAAGTCAGCTATCTGATAACCAGGAAGAGGGCCCTCGCCAGGAACTAACTGCCAGCACCTCCACCTTGATCTTTCCATCCTCCAGAACTGCAAGAAATAAATTTATGTTTCTAAGCCATCCACTGTATTGTTTACAGAGGCCTGAGCTAAGATATTTCTTAGTTATGCATTTTCACCCTCTTTACCCTTAAATAGCACCTCTGCTGGTCAGGTGGCCTAACGTCGGAAGACTCAGACCTTCATCTGTGACAGTCCTATAGTCACAGTCGCTGTGCCTTCTCGGATCCTGGCTGCTGTGTTATTACATTGATTCTCAAAGTTGTACAAGACAATATCAAAAGACACCAAAGTGGATTAGAATTAGTTACTGTTAAAAATATTCCTCCTGCTTTACATTCTGTCTACCTTTCTCTGAAGTTCAGATCAATCATCCTATCAGGATAGTGACTTCTCTTCAAGTCATTTGGGAAAAGTCCCCTGAAGTACACTGGAAGAAGGTATAACTTAAGTTCATTGAAATTTTTGCAGTGTCCGAGAGTCAATGTATTCTACCTTTGTCGACCAGAACTTCTGCATCACGCAGTCCAAACTTGCGGGTCTGGAAAGCTCAAACTCTGTAAATGAGAAATGGGGTGGTGCTAAGTAAGTTATTTATATTTTAAGCCCCTGATTTTAGACTCATGTATTTTATCTAATGGGAAAAAAAAATCATATTATGGTTGTTGATTTAGAATACACACCCTAAAAAATGACAGCCCATCTTTGTATGGTCTCATGTCTGAGCCAGGCATCCCATTGAAATGTTTAACTTAACATGCCATTGTTCCACTACGCACCACCCAGCAGCTAATTGGTCTCCATGCAGAATGGTGCTATTAGGGGGATTCAGTGATTGTCTTGTATGTATGGACCTCATGCAATAACAGTAGATAAATTTGTTTTGGAGATAGGGAACCCATTCTACTGAATTTATGCATAGTCTTCCTTACATCACCTTGGTTATCATGTCTACATGCCCCTCGTACTCACACTTGGGTTGTGTGATGGTTAATATTGAATGTCAACTTGATTGGATTGAAGGATGCAAAGCATTGTTCCTCGGTGTGTCTGTGAGGGTATTGCCAAAGGAGATTAACATTTGAGTCAGTGGACTGAGAAAGCCAGATCCACCCTCAATCCAGGTGGGCACAATCTAATCAGCTGCCAGCATGGCCAGAATAAAAACAGACAGAAAAATTGGAAAGTGCAGACTGGCTAAGTCTTCTGGCCTCCATCTTTCTTCCATGCTGGATGCTTCCTGCCCTTGAGCATCAGACTGCAAGTTCTTCAGCATTTGGACCCTTGGACTCACACCTGTGATTTGCCAGGGGCTCTTGGACCTTCTGCCACAGACTGAAGGCTGCACTATCAGCTTCCCTACTTTTGAGGTTTTGAGACTCAGACTGGCTTCCTGACTCCTCAGCTTGAAGACAACCAATGGTGGGACTTCACCTTGTGATCCTGTGAGTCAATTCTCCTAATAAATTCCCCTTCACCTAGACGTTTATCCTATTAGTTCTGTCCCTCTAGAGAACCCTGACAAACATGGGTTGCTATCAACTGGACAAATCATTCTGTCAACTAAGATTTTTAGTACTAATGAATGCAAACATTTGTATTACCTAATACATGGTCTGGTACAGCATCCTCAGGTGTGAACTATGCTGCCTCCTCTATCCAAAAAGGACTACCTAACGTTGTGCTTCCATCTTACTGCAGTGCAGTAAGAAGTAGTTGTCCTTTATTTTGTAGATGTCCCATCATGCCCTCAACCACCAAAAGCCTGACTTTTACTGTTAGAATCGCTGTCAGTGATTGTACATTGATATTCTGTTGTTCCAGCACCATTCTTTTCCCATTAAATTACATTGGCAAATCTGATTTTTAAAAAATCAACTGACTATACATGCTTGTAAACATTTCCAGATTATGTTATTCTTTTAATCTAAATATGTGTCCTTATGCCAATACCCCACTCCATCTATTATTGCAGTGTATGATAAGTCTCGAAATCTAGTAGCGTAAGTTCTTCAACATTGCTGTTAATTTTTAAAATCGCTGTTGCTATTTAAAATTGTTTGTATTACATGGAAATTCTACAATCAGTTTGCCAAATTCTACAAAAGTCCTGCTGAGATTTTAATTGGGATTTTGCTTATTCTGTAGCTCAATGAAAGAAAATTATCTTAATAGGCCGGGCGCGGTGGCTCAAGGCTGTAATCCCAGCACTTTGGGAGGCCGAGACGGGCGGATCACGAGGTCAGGAGATCGAGACCATCCTGGCTAACACGGTGAAACCCCGTCTCTACTAAAAAATACAAAAAACTAGCCGGGCGAGGTGGCGGGCGCCTGTGGTCCCAGCTACTCGGGAGGCTGAGGCAGGAGAATGGCGTAAACCCGGGAGGCGGAGCTTGCAGTGAGCCGAGATCTGGCCACTGCACTCCAGCCTGGGCGGCAGAGAGAGACTCCGTCTCAAAAAAAAAAAAAAAAAAAAAAAAAAAAAAAAAA